>NC_092045.1:84679684-84979684 GCF_003086295.3 Arachis hypogaea | reverse complement strand
CTTGTTCTTTTGTATTAGAAACATTTTTCATTTAAGAGAGGTGAAGGATTCATGGAATTATTCATAGCCTTAAGACATAGTTACTAAACACTAATGATCATGTAGTAAAGACACAAACATGGATAAACATGAAGCTTAGAAACCGAAAAATAGAGAAATAAGAACAAGGAATGAGTCCACCTTAGTGATGCTGGTGCCTTCTTCTTGAAGGACCAATGATGTCCTTGAGCTCTTCTATGTCTCTTCCTTGCCTTTGTTGCTCCTCCCTCATTGCTCTTTGATCTTCTCTAATCTCATGGAGAATGATGGAGTGCTCTTGGTGTTTCACCCTTAGTTGGTCCATGTTATAACTCAAGTCTTCTAGAGAAGTGTTGAGTTGTTCCCAATAGTTGTTGGGAGGAAAGTGCATCCCTTGAGACATCTCAGGGATTCCTTGATGATGAGCTTCCTCATGCATCTCTTGAGATCCATGAATGGCCTCTCTTGTTTGCTCCATCCTTTTCTTGGTGATGGGCTTGTCCTCTTCAATAAGGATATCTCCTTCTATGATAACTCCAGCTGAGTAGCATAGATGGCAAATAAGATGAGGAAAAGCTAGCCTTGCCATGGTGGAGGACGTTTCGGCTACTTTGTAGAGTTCTAGAGAGATGACTTCATGAACTTCTACTTCTTCTCCAATCATGATGCTATGGATCTTGATGGCCCAATCCATAGTAACTTCGGATCGGTTGCTAGTGGGGATGATGGAGCGTTGGATGAACTCCAACCATCCTCTAGCTACAGGCTTGAGGTCCAGTCTTCTTAATTGAACCGGCTTGCCTTTGGAGTTTCTTTTCCATTGAGCTCCTTCCACACATATGTCCATAAGGACTTGGTCCAACCTTTGATCAAAGTTGACCCTTCTAGTGTAGAGGCGTACATCTCCTTGCATCATGGGCAAGTTGAACGCCAACCTTACATTTTCCGGATTGAAATCTAAGTATTTCCCCCGAACCATTTGTAAGATAATTCTTTGGGTTCGGGTTCATACTTTGATCATGGTTTCTAGTGATCCATGCATTGGCATAGAACTCTTGAACCATTAAGATTCCGACTTGTTGAATGGGGTTGGTCAGAACTTCCCAACCTCTTCTTTGGATCTCATGTCAGATCTCCAGATACTCATTTTTCTTGAGTTTGAAAGGGACCTCAGGGATCACCTTCTTCTTGGCCACAACTTCATAGAAGTGGTCTTGATGGGCTTTTGAGATGAATCTCTCCATCTCTCATGACTCGGAGGTGGAAGCTTTTGTCTTCCTTTTCTCTTTTCTAGAGGTTTCTCCAGCCTTAGGTGCCATCAATGGTTATGGAAAAATAAAAAAAGCTATGCTTTTACCACACCAAACTTAGAATATTGCTCGCCCTCAAGCAAAAAAAAAGAATAGATGAAGAAGAAGAAAATATGGAGGAGAAGGAAAGAGGGTTGTGTTTCGGCCAAGGGGGAGAAGAGAGGGTTGTGTTGTGTGAAAATGAAGAAGAATGGAGGGGTTTATATAGTGGAGGGAGAGGGGTTAAGGTTCGGCCATATTGGTTGGGTTTGGGTGGGAAAGGGAATTTGAATTTGAAAGTAGATGGGGTTTATAGGAAAGAATGGATGGATGTGAGTGGTGAAGAGGTGATGGGGAAGAGAGATTGAGGTGATTGGTGAAGGGTTTTGGGGAAGAGTGTTTATTGGATTATGTGAGGAGGAGAGAGGGTGAGTTGAGGTAGGTGGGGATTCTATGGGGTCCACAGATCCTGGGTGATCCTGTGGGGTCCACAGATCCTGAGGTGTCAAGGATTTATCATCCCTACACCAATTAGGCGTGTAAAATGCCATCTCTATGCAATCCTAGCATTTAACGCCAGATTGATGCTTGTTTCTGGCGTTAAACGCCAGCTTTATGCTTGTTCTAGGCGTTCAACGCCCATCTGCAGCATGTTTCTGGCGTTGAACGCCAGCTTTCCTCAGTGTGCAATCCTGGCATTTAAATGCCAGATTGCTGCATGTTTCTGGCATTCAGTGCCAGATCCATGCTCTGTTCTGGCGTTGAACGCCAGCCAGATGCTCCTTACTGGCGTTTAAACGCCACTAAGCCTTTCCTTCAGGGTGTGCTGTTTCTTCTGCTATTTTTGATTCTATTTTTAATTTTAGTAATTGTTTTGTGACTCCACATGATCATGAACCTAATAAAACATAAAAGAATAATAAAAAATAAAATTAGATAAATAAAAAATTGGGTTGCCTCCCAATAAGTACTTCTTTAATGTCAATAGCTTGACAGTGGGCTCTCATGGAGCCTCACAGGTGATCAGATCAATGTTGTAGACTCCCAACACCAAACTTAGAGTTTGGATGTGGGGGTTCAATACCAAACTTAGAGTTTGGCTGTGGCCTCCCAACACCAAACTTAGAGTTTGATTATGGGGGATTTGTTTGACTCTATCTTGAGAGAAGCTTTTCATGCTTCCTCTCCATGTATACAGACGAACTCCCTTGGGTCTTAAACACAAGGTAGTCCCCATTCAATTGAAGGACTAATTCTCCTCTGTTAACATCTATCACAGCTCCTGCTGTGGCTAGGAAGGGTCTTCCAAGGATGATGCATTCATCCTTCTCCTTCCTAGTGTCTAAGATTATGAAATCAGTAGGAATGTAAAGGCCTTCAACCTTTACTACACGTCCTCTACCAATCCATAAGCTTGTCTTACTGACTTGTCTGTCATTTGTAATGAGAATGTGGCAGGCTGTACCTCAATGATCCCTAGCTTCTCCATTATAGAGAGTGGCATAAGATTTATGCCTGACCCTAGGTCACACAGAGCCTTCTCAAAGGTCATGGTGCCTATGGTACAGGGTGTTAAGAATTTACCAGGATCTTATTTCTTTTGAGGTAAAGTTTGCTGAACCCATGTATTTAGTTCACTAATGAGCAAGGGAGGTTCACTTCCCAAGTCTCATTACCAAACAACTTGGCATTCAGCTTCATGATAGCTCCTAGATATTGAGCAACTTGCTCTCCAGTTACATCTTCATCCTCTTCAGAGGAAGAATAGTTTTCAGAGCTCATGAATGGCAGAAGGAGGTTTAATGAGATCTTTATGGTCTCTATATGACCTTCAGATTCCTTTGGGTCCTCTATAGGAAACTTTTTCTTGCTTGAGAGACGTCCCATGAGGTCTTCCTCATTGGGATTCACGTCTTCTCCTTCCTCTCTAGGTTCGGCCATGTTGATTATGTCAATAGCCTTGCACTCTTTTTTTGGATTCTCTTCAGTATTTCTTGGGAGAGTACTAGGAGGAGTTTCAGTGACTTTCTTACTCAGCTGGCCCACTTGTGCCTTTAAATTTTTAATAGAGGACCTTGTTTCACTCATGAAACTTAAAGTGGCCTTAGACAGATCAGAGACTATGTTTGCTAAGTTAGAGGTGCTCTGCTCAGAGTTCTCTGTCTGTTGCTGAGAAGATGATGGAAAAGGCTTGCTATTGCTGAGCCTATTTCTTCCACCATTATTAAAGCCTTGTTGAGGCTTTTGTTGATCCTTTCATGAGAAATTTGGATGATTTCTCTATGATGAATTATAGGTGTTTCCATAAGGTTCACCCATGTAATTTACCTCTGCCATTGCAGAGTTCTCAAGATCATAAGCTTCTTCTTTAAAAGATGCCTCTTTAGTACTGTTGGATGCATTTTGCCATCCATTCAGACTTTGAGAAATCATGTTGACTTGCTGAGTCAACATTTTATTCTGAGCCAATATGGCATTCAGAGTATTAATTTCAAGAATTCCCTTCCTCTGAGGCGTCCCATTATTCATGGAATTCCTCTCAGAAGTGTACACGAACTGGTTATTTGCAACCATGTCAATAAGCTCTTGAGCTTCTGCAGGCGTTTTCTTTAAGTTAATGGATCCGCCTATAGAATGGTCCAGTGACATCTTAGAAAACTCAGATAGACCATAGTAGAATATATCCAAAATGGTCCACTCTAAAAGCATGTCAGAAGGACACCTTTTGGTCATCTGCTTGTATCTTTCCCAAGCTTCATAGAGGGATTCACCATCTTTTTGTTTGAAGGTTTGAACATCCACTCTAAGCTTGCTCAACTTTTGAGGAGGAAAGAACTTAGCCAAGAAGGCCGCAACCAGCTTGTCCCATGAGTCCAGGCTATCTTTAGGCTGTGAGTCCAACTATGTTCTAGCTCTGTCTCTTATAGCAAAAGGGAAAAGCATGAACCTGTAGACTTCAGGATCTACTCCATTAGTCTTAACAGTCTCACAGATCTGCAAGAACTCAGTTAAAAACTGGTAGGAATCTTCTGATGGAAGTCCATAGAACTTGCAGTTATGTTGCATTAGAGCAACTAGTTGAGGTTTTAGCTCAAAATTGTTTGCTCCAATGGTATGGATTGAGATGCTTCTTCCATCAAACTTGGAAGTAGGTGTAGTATAATCACCAAGAATCCTCCTTGCATTATTATTTTCGGCTGCCATCTCCTCTTCTTTTTCGAAAATTTCTGTAAGGATGTCTCTGGATTGTTGTAGTTTAGCTTTTCTCAGTTTCCTCTTCAGAGTCCTTTCAAGTTCAGGATCAGCTTCAACAAGAATGTCTTTTTCCTTGTTCCTGCTCATATGAAAGAGAAAAGAACAAAAAAAGAAGAGGAATCCTCTATGTCACAGTATAGAGATTCCTTTATGTTAGTAGAAGAAAAAAGTAATAGAAGAAGAAAAAGGTAAGAATCCAAACACAAGGGGGAAGATAGGTTCGAATTCTTGAGATGAAGAGAAGTGTTAGTGAATAAATAAATAAATAAAAGAAGATGAGAGAGGGAGAAGTTCGAAAATAAATTTTGAAAAAGGGTTAGTGATTTTTGAAAAATTAAGAGAAGAAAAACAATTAAAATTAAAATTTGAAACAATTAGTTAATTAAGAAAATTTTTGAAAAAGAGGGAAGTGATTTTCGAAAATTGGAAAGAGAAAAGTAGTTAGGTTGTTTTGAAAAAGATAAGAAATAAATAAAAAGTCAATTAGTTAGTTGAAAAAGATTTGAAAATCAATTTTGAAAAGATAAGAAGTTAGAAAAGATTTTGAAATTGATTTTTGAAAAAGATATATTTTAAAAAGATATGATTGAAAAGATATTTTGAAAAAGATTTGATTTTTAAAATTAAAATTTATTACTTGACTAACAAGAAACTAAAAGATATGATTCTAGAATTTAAAGATTGAACCTTTCTTAACAAGAAAGTAACAAACTTCAAATTTTTGAATCAATCACATTAATTGTTAGTAAAGCATTTGAAAATCATGAATTAAAGATAAGAAAAAGATTTTAAAATTCAAATTAAAAATTTTTGAAAAATAGTAAGAAAAATGAAAAAGATTTGATTTTTGAAAAAGTTTTAAAAAGATAAGATTTTTAAAATTGAAAATTTGACTTGACTTATAAGAAATAGCTAAGTTTTTAAAAAAGTTTGACTAAGTCAACTCAAATTTTCGAAATTTTGAGAAAAATAAGGAAAATATATTTTTTGATTTTTGAATTTTTAATGATGAGAGAGAAAAACATAAAAATGACCCAAAACATGAAAATTTTTGGATCAAAACCAATGATGCATGCAAGAACACTATGAATGTCAAGATGAACACCAAGAACACTTTGAAGATCAAGATGAACATCAAGATTTATTTTTGAAAAATTTTCAAGAAAAGAAAATATGCAAGACACCAAACTTAGAAATTTTTAATGCCTAGACACTATGAATGCAAAAATGCATATGAAAAACAACAAAAGACACAAAACAAGAAAACATAAAGATCAAACAAGAAGACTTACCAAGAACAACTTGAAGATCATGAAGAACACATGCATTAATTTTCGAAAAATACAAAAAATTTTTAAAACATGCAATTGACACCAAACTTAAAAATTGACTCAAGACTCAAACAAGAAACACAAAATTTTTTTGATTTTATGATTTTCTAATTTTTTTTGGATTTTTTTCAAAATTTTATAGGAAAAAGAAAATAAGAAATTCAAAATTTTTTAATAGGAATTCTAGGAATCTTTCAATGTTAGCCTAAAGCTCCGATCCAGGAGTTGGACATGGCTTAATAGCCAGCCAGCTTTAGGATATAAATCAGGCATGCAACAGTTATACTTCATCCAACTCCATATACATGCCTTTTATGTTGACAAGTGGAAGCCTCAATCCAAAAGAATTTGGATATGGCTTTACAGCCAGCCAGGCTTCAACGTGTTACCATGAAACTCTAGAATTCATTCTTAAAAATTTAGAATAATTTTCGAAAACAAAGGGAAAAATTTTTTTTGAAAGATTTTTGGAAAAAGATTTTTGAAAATAAAACAAAAAGAAAATTACCTAATCTGAGCAACAAGATGAACCGTCAGTTGTCCAAACTCGAACAATCCCCGGCAACGGCGCCAAAAACTTGGTGCACGAAATTGTGATCTCTAACAATGGCATTCAACATGGTATGTGCATCTACTAACTCAGCACTTTCTTCACAACTCCGCACAACTAACTAGCAAGTGCACTGGGTCGTCCAAGTAATAAACCTTACGTGAGCAAGGGCCGATCCCACGGAGATTGTTGGTATGAAGCAAGCTATGGTCATCTTGTAAATCTCAGTTAGGCGGATAATAAATGGTTATGGGATTTTTGAATAATAATAATAATAAATAAATAAATAGAAAATAAAAATAGAAATACTTATGTAAATTATTGGTGAGAATTTTAGATAAGTGTAGGAAGATGCTTTGTCCCAGTTGGATCTCTGCTTTCCTACTACCTTCCTTCAATACTTCTTACTCCTTTCCATGGCAAGCTGTATGTAGGGCATCACCGTTGTCAATGGCTACATCCCATCCTCTCAGTGAAAATGGTCCAAATGCTCTGGTTATAGCACGACTAATCATCTGTTGGTTCTCGATCATGTTGGAATAGAATCCGTTAATTCTTTTGCGTTTGTCATCACGCCCAACAATCGCAAGTTTGACGCTCGTCACAGCCATTCAATCCTTGGATCCTACTCAGAATACCACAGACAAGGTTTAGATTTTCCGGATCCTCAAGAGTGGCCGCCAAAGGGTTCTAGCTTATACCACAAAGATTCTGATTAAGAAATCCAAGAGATACTCGCTCTTTCTCAGGTAGAACGGAAGTGGTTGTCAGTCATGCGTTCATAGGTAAGAATGATGATGAGTGTCACGGATTATCATATTCATCATGTTGAAGTGCAACGAATATCTTAGAACAAAAATAAGCTGAATTGAATAGAAAATAGTAGTAATTGCATTAAAACTCGAGGTACAGCAGAGCTCCACACCCTTAACCTATGGTGTGTAGAAACTCCACCGTTGAAAAAACATAAGTGATGAAGGTCCAGGCTTGGCCGAGAGGCCAGCCTCCAAAACGTGATCAAAGGATCAAAATACAATCCAGCGATACTAATACAATAGTAAAATGTCCTATTTATACTATACTAGCTACTAGGGTTTACAGAAATAAGTAATTGATGCATAAATCCACTTCTGGGGCCCACTTGGTGTGTGCTTGGACTAAGCTTGAGCTTTACACGTGCAGAGGCTTCTTTTGGAGTTAAACACCAAGTTGTAACGTGTTTTTGGCGTTTAACTCTGGTTTGTGACGTATTTCTGGCGTTTGACTCAAGAATGCAGCATGAAACTGGCGTTGAACGCCAGTTTGCATCATCTAATCTCGAATAAAGTATGAACTATTATATATTACTGGAAAGCTCTAGATGTCTAATTTCCAACGCCATTAAGAGCGCGCCATTTGGAGTTCTGTAGCTCCAGAAAATCTATTTCGAATGCAGGGAGGTCAGAATCCAACAGCATGAGCAGTCCTTTGTCAGCCTTTTATCAGAGTTTTGCTTAGGTCCCTCAATTTCAGCCAGAAAATACCTAAAATTATAGAAAAACACACAAAATCATAGTAAAGTCGAGAAATGTGAATTTAGCATAAAAGCCAATGAAAACATCCCTAAAAGTAGCTAGATCCTACTAAAAATTACCTAAAAATAATACCAAAAAGCGTATAAATTATCCGCTCATCAGAAGCTCCATGAGAGCTCACTGTCAAGCTATTGACATTAAAGAAACGCTTATTGGGAGGCAACCCAATTTGATTTATCTATGTTATTTCATTTTTTTTAGGTTGATGATCATGTGGAGTCACAAAAACAACTACAAAAATCAAAGAAAAAATCAAAAATAGCATTAAAAATAGCACACCCTGGAGGAGCAACTTATTGGCATTTAGGGTAGCAGAATGGGTGTTTAACGCCCAGTCTGGCACCATTCTGGGAGTTAAACGCCAGAAACAAGCACCAGACTGGCGTTAAACTCCAGAAACAGGCTACAATCTGGCGTTAAACGCCAGAAATAGGTTGCAGCCTGGCGTTTAATGCCAGAAAAGGAATAAAAGCTGGCATTTAACGCCAGAAACAAGCAGCAATCTGGCGTTAAATGCCAGGATTGCACAGTAAGGACGTTTTGCACGCCTAAAAGGAGCAGGGATGAAATTCTTGACCCCTCAGGATCTGTGGACCCCACAGGATCCCCACCTATCCTACCTCTCTCTCTCTCTATCTCTCTTACTCACCAATCAAATCATATCATCTTCCCTATATTCTCTTCACCAATCACCTTCATACCTCTTCCCCAAAAACCCCACCCACCTCACTTTAAAAATTCTAACACTTTTCCCTTCGAAACCCAACCCTAATGACCGAAACCCAACCCTCCCCTCACACCTATATAAACCCCTCACTACTCATTCATATTCACACAACACAAACACTTTTCCCCCCTCTTGGCCGAACCTCCTATCACCTTCTATCTCCTCCATTCTCTTCTTCTTCCCCTTCTTTCTTTCTTCTTTTGCTCGAGGACGAGTAAACCTTTTAAGTTTGGTGTGGTAAAAGCATTGCTTTTTGTTTTTCCATAACCATTTATGGCACCTAAGGCCGGAGAAACCTCTAGAAAGAGGAAAGGGAAGACAAAAGCTTCCACCTCTGAGTCATGGGAGATGGAGAGATTCATCTCAAAGGTCCATCAAGACCACTTCTATAAAGTTGTGGACAAGAAGAAGGTGATCCCTGAGGTCCCTTTCATGCTTAAAAGGAATGAGTATCCGGAGATCCGACATGAAATCCGAAGAAGAGGTTGAGAAGTTCTCACCAACCCCATTCAACAAGTCAGAATCTTAATGGTTCAAGAGTTCTATGCTAATGCATGGATCACAGGAACCATGATCAAAGTATGAACCTAAATCCAAAGAATTGGCTTACAATGGTTCGGGGGAAATACTTAGATTTCAGTCCGAAAAATGTAAGGTTGGCGTTCCACTTGAGAATGATGGAAGAAAATGCATGCCCCTACACTAGAAGGGTCAACTTTGATCAAAGGTTGGACCAAGTCCTCATGGACATATGTGTGGAAGGAGCTCAATGGAAAGGAGACTCAAGAGGCAATCCGGTTCAATTAAGAAGACCGGACCTTAAGCCTGTGGCTAGAGGATGGTTGGAGTTCATCCAACGCTCCATCATTCCTAATAGCAACCAATCAGAAGTAACGGTGGATCGGGCCATCATGATCCATAGTATCATGATTGGGGAGGAAGTGAAAGTTCATGAGATCATACCTCTAGAACTCTACAAGGTGGCTGACAAGTCATCCACCTTGGCAAGGTTAGCCTTTTCTCATCTCATTTGTCACCTATGCAATTTGGCTGGGATTGACATAGAAGGAGACATCCTCATTGAAGAGGACAAGCCCATTACTAAGAAAAGGATGGAGCAAACAAGACAGCTCATTCATGGACCTCAACAAGAGCATGAGGATGATCCTCATTAAGAAATCCCTGAGATGCCTCAAGGGATGCAATTTCCTTCATACAACTATTGAGAACAACTCAACACCTCCTTGGCAGGCTTGAGTTACAACATGGACCAACTAAGGGTGGAGCACTAAGAGCACTCCATCATTCTCCATGAGATTAGAGAAGATCAAATAGCTATGAGGGATGAGCAACAAAGGCAAGGAAGAGACATAGAGGAGCTTAGGCGTTCCATTGGTTCTTCAAGAGGAAGACGCCACCCACACTAAGGTGGACTCATTCCTTAATCTCCTTGTCTATTTATTTTCTGTTTTTGGTTTTTGAGCTTCATGTTTATCTATGTTTGTGTCTTCATTACATGATCATTAGTGTCTAGTGTCTATGCCTTAAAGCTATGAATAATTCCATGAATCCTTCACCTCTCTTAAATGAAAAATGTGCCTAATTACAAAAGAACAAGAAGTACTTGCATTTCAAATTTTATCTTGAAATTAGTTTAATTATTTTAATGTGGTGGCAATACTTTTTGTTTTTGAATGAATGCTTGAACAGTGCATTTTTTGATCTTGTTGTTTATGAAATTGATTCTTGAAGCAAGAAAAAGCAGTGAATAAGAAAGCTTGCAAAAAAAAAGTGGTGAAAATTAAAAGAAAAAGAAAGAAAGAAAAAGCAAGCAGAAAAAGCCAATAGCCCTTAAAACCAAAAGGCAAGGGTAAAAAGGATCCAAAGCTTTGAGCATTAATGGATAGGAGGGACCAAGGAAATAAAATCCAGGCCTAAGCGGCTAAATCAAGCTGTCCCTAACCATGTGCTTGTGTCATGAAGGTCCAAGTGAAAAGCTTGAGACTGAGTGGTGGTGCACGAAATTGTGATCTCTAACAATGGCATTCAACTTGGTATGCGCATCTACTAACTCAGCACTTTATTCACAACTCCGCACAACTAACCAGCAAGTGCACTGGGTCGTCTAAGTAATAAACCTTACGTGAGTAAGGGTCGATCCCACGGAGATTGTTGGTATGAAGCAAGCTATGGTCATCTTGTAGATCTCAGTTAGGCTGATTCAAATGGTTATATTGGTTTTTGAAAATAATAATAAATCAAACATAAAATAAAGATAAAGATACTTATATAGATCACTGGTGAAAATTTCAGATAGGTGTATGAAGATGTTGTGCTCCTTCTGAATCTCTGCTTTCCTACTGCCTTCATCCAATCCTTCTTACTCCTTTCCATGGCAAGCTGCATGTAGGGCATCACCGTTATCAATGGCTACATCCCATCCTCTCAGTGAAAATGGTCCAAATGCTCTGTCACAGCACGGCTTATCATCCGTCGATTCTCGATCATGTCGGAATAGAATCCATTGATTCTTTTGCGTTTGTCATCACGCCCAACAATCGCGAGTTTGAAGCTCGTCACAGTCATTCAATCTCTGAATCCTACTCGGAATATCACAGACAAGGTTTAGACTTTCCGGATTCTCATGAATGCCTCCATCAATTCTAGCTTATATCACGAAGATTCTGATTAAGGAATCTAAGAGATATGCATTCGGTCTAAGGTAGAACGGAAGTGGTTGTCAGTCACGCATTCATAGGTGAGAATGATGATGAGTGTCACAGATCATCACATTCATCATGGTGAAGTGCAACAAATATCTTAGAACAGGAATAAAATGAATTGAATAGAAAATAGTAGTAATTACATTAAAACTCGAGGTACAGCAGAGCTCCACACCCTTAATCTATGGTGTGTAGAAACTCCACCGTTGAAAATACATAAGTGATGAAGGTTCAGGCATGGCCGAGAGGCCAGCCCCCAAAACATGATCAAAGGATCATAAGGTAATCCAAAAATAATCCAAAGATGTTTAATACAATAGTAAAATGTCCTATTTATACTAGACTAGCTACTAGGGTTTACAGAAGTAAGTAATTGAAGCAAAAATCCACTTCCGGGGCCCACTTGGTGTGTGCTTGGGCTGAGCTTGAGCTTTACACGTGCAGAGGCTTCTCTTGGAGTTGAACGCCACGTTGTAACGTGTTTTTGGTGTTCAACTCTGGTTCGTGACGTGTTTCTGGTGTTTGACTCCAGAATGCAGCATGGAACTGGCGTTGAACGCCAGTTTAAGTCATCTAATCTCGAAAAAAGTATAGAGTATTATATATTGCTGGAAATCTCTGGATGTCTACTTTCCAACGCCATTGAGAGCGCGCCATTTTGAATTTTGTAGCTTCAGAAAATTCACTTCGAGTGTAGGAAGGTCAGAATCCAATAACATCAGCAGTCCTTTGACAGCCTTTTATCAGAGTTTTGCTCAGGTCCCTCAATTTTTGCCAGAAAATACCTGAAATCATAGAAAAACATACAAACTCATAGTAAAGTCTAGAAATATGAATTTTAAATAAAAACTAATAAAAATATCCCTAAAAGTAACTAGATCCAACTAAAAACTATCTAAAAACAATGCCAAAAAGCGTATAAATTATTTGCTCATCAAGTGGTTAAAGTCGTGATCCAAAGCAAAAAGAGTGTGCTTAAGAACTATGGACACCTCTAACTGGGGACTTTAGCAAAGCTGAGTCACAATCTGAAAAGGTTCACCCAGTTATGTGTCTGTGGCATTTATGTATCTAGTGGAAATATTGGAAAACAAAGTGCTTAGGGCCACGACCAAGACTCATAAAGTAGCTGTGTTCAAGAATCAACATACTGAACTAGGAGAATCAATAACACTATCTAAAATTTTGAGTTCCTATAGATGCCAATCATTTTGAATTTCAAAGGATAAAGTGAGATGCCAAAACTGTTCAGAAGCAAAAAGCTACTAGCCCCGCTCATCTAATTGGAACTAAGTTTCATTGATATTGTGAGATTCATTGTATATTCTCTTTTTTTTATCCTAATTTGTTTTCAGTTGCTTGGGGACAAGCAACAATTTAAGTTTGGTGTTGTGATGAGCGGATAATTTATACACTTTTTGGCATTGTTTTTACATAGTTTTTAGTATATTTTTATTAGTTTTTAAGCAAAATTCACATTTATGGATTTTACTATGAGTTTGTGTGTTTTTCTATGATTTCAGGTATTTTTCTGGCTGAAATTGAGGGACCTGAGCAAAAGTCTGATTCAGAGGCTGACAAAGGACTGCTGATACTGTTGGATTCTGACCTCCCTTCACTCGAAATAGATTTTTTGGAGCTACAGGAGTCCACATGGTGCGCTATCAATTGCGTTGGAAAGTAGACATCCAGGGCTTTCCAGCAATATATAATAAATCATACTTTTCCTGAGTTTAGACGACACAAACTGGTGTTTAACGCCAGCTTTCTGCCCTATTCTGGCGTGAAACGCCAAAAACAAGTTGCAAAGCAGAGTTAAACGCTAGAAACAAGTTACAAACTGGGGTTTAACTCCAAGGAAGACCTCTACACATGAAAGCTTCAATGCTCAGCCCAAGCACACACCAAGTGGGCTCGGAAGTGGATTTCTACATCATTTACTCATTTCTGTAACCCTAGTAACTAGTTTAGTATAAATAGAACTTTTTACTATTGTATTAGACATCTTGGATGCTGAGATCTTTGATAAGTTTTATGCTATCTTAGACTTTTGTGGAGGCTGGCCATTCGACCATGCCTGAACCATTATCACTTATGTATTTTCAATGGTGGAGTTTCTACACACCATAGATTAAGGTGTGGAGCTCTGCTGTTCCTCGAGTATTAATGCAAAGTACTACTATTTTCTATTCAGTTCATGCTTATTCGTATTCTAAGATATTCATTCGCACACAAGAACATGATGAATGTGATGATTATGTGATGTTCATCACCATTCTCACTTATGAACGCGTGATTGACAACCACTTCCGTTCTACATGAAGACAAGCTTGAATGCATATCTCTTGGGTTTCTAATCAACGATTCACATCGACTCCCCTCTGATAATGGGGCATCTGAATCTGAGATTGGAACTTTCGTGGTATAGGCTAGAATTTATTGGCAGCATTCTTGAGATCCAAAACGTCTAAACCTTGTCTGTGGTATTCTGAGTAGGATCTGTGATGGGATGACTGTGACGAGCTTCAAACTTGCGACTGTAGGGCGTGGTGACAGACGCAAAAGGATAGTAAATCCTATTCCTACATGATCGAGAACCAACAGCTGATTAGCCATACGATATCTGTGCATGGTATTTTTCATCCGAGACGAGCAATCCGACAGTTGACTAGCTGTACAGAAACCATAGAGGACCATTTTCAATGAGAGGACGGAAAATAGCCATTGACAATGGTGACACCCAACATACAGCTTGCCATGGAAAGGAGTATGAAGGATTGGATGAAGGCAGTAGGAAAGCAGAGATTCAGAAGGAACAACGCATCTCTATACGCTTATCTGAAATTCCCGCCAATGAATTACATAAGTATCTCTATCTTTATTTTATGTTTTATTTATATTTTAATTATTAAAACTTCATAACCATTTTAATCTGCCTGATTGAGATTCATAAGATAACCATAGATTGCTTCAAGCCGACAATCTCCGTGGGATCGATCCTTACTCACGTAAGGTTTATTACTTGGACGACCCAGTGCACTTGCTGGTTAGTTGTGCGAAGTTGTGAAAAAGAGTGATATTACAATTATGCATACCAAGTTTTTGGCACCATTGAGATCACCATTTCGTGCACCAAGTTTTCAGCGCCGTTGCCGGGGATTGTTCAAGTTTGGACAACTGACGATTCATCTTGTTGCTCAGATTAGGTAATTTTTTCCTTGTTTCAACCTTTATTTTCTTTTTAAAAAGTTTTCAAAAATCTTTCAAAAAAAATTTTTCTTCTTTTTTTTTTCGTTCCTCCCAAAATAATTTTCGAAAAAAACCAAAAAATTTATAAAATCATAAAAACAAAAAATATTTTGTGTTTCTTGTTTGAAGTTGGTGATGAATAGTGCCACCAAACCCTTTCTCACTCTCTTCTATAACTGATCTCTTTCTCTTTCTCTTTGAAGAAAATGAGCTGAAAGCTCATTAATGATGAATATATATGTTGGGCTTGGGCCCAATATAGGCCCAATTCACTCGATTTAATCCGTTGGCTCAACTTTGGACCACAACCTTTAAGATTAGAGTTTTTAAATCATATTTTAAATATTTCTATCTTCCCTAATTATAAATTCTAATTTTTTAACTTTATTCACTTATAATCAATTTTTTCAACTGCAGTATTGGACAGATTTCAGCCGGTACTGCCGGTCAAATTTCCAGTGCGCATTTTTATGCAGAAAACTATGTTTTTCGACTCAGAAAAATCCACTGAGTCCAAAAATCATATTTAACTTATTAAATTATGATTCCTAATTTTTCTAACCATGTTTGCTCATATTTATTTTATTGTTTAATTAACTACAATTTGACTAGGTTTTACAGGAATTCCTTTTCTAAAAAAGAGTTTAACCTCTTATCACAAATACTTTGTCTTAAGAAGGGTGATAGAAGTAATACTCATTATTTCTTTAGGGTAACCAATAAATCTCATTTATTGGACCTAATATCAATCCTATTGTTGTGCAATCTCTTAACACATATAAGACATCTCCAAACTCTAATGCTCTTGAGTTTCGACTTATGCCTTTTCCATATCTCATATAAGTAAAAAACTAATTTGGTGAGAAATTTATTAATTTAGAAATATTTCTTAAATCATAGTCCAAATATTTAACAAACAGTTATCCTCGGCTAAATCAAATTCCATGTTTCTTTAAACATGATGGAGTACATAGAGTACTAGTATTTGTGGATTGAGAGAATCCGATTCTCTATTTAACAGAATATCAATTAGATATTAGAGATTTCACTTTAATCTCTTATAATAAAAATACTCAGTATTTTTATTATTGGTCAAACCAACCTTTAAAAGCAATTTTGATTCACATTCTCAATACTCATATTAAACTTTTCCAAAAAGATCACAAATCTTAATCATATTAAGGCCAATTATAAATTATTTGTAATAAATAAATCTCCAAAAATGTTTGAAAGAATAATTCTCGCTAAAGCCATTTGCGTAATGGCATTCTAACTTCTAAAATTATTTAATTCAAAATATATTGTCCAATACTATCACTAATTTAAATAAAATCTTTGATAGTCGTACTATCTTGCTTTGGGTACCAAACATCTTCTCAATATTTTCAATAATAAATAGTGGGTAGATGTCTTTGAAATTAAAACTCATAGTTGTCAAAATAACGCATATTGCAATAAAATAATATTCCAAATACTTCACAAATTTTAGCCGTCCTATAACCAATTTTACTGGAGGATATTATTTTAGTATGATTATCATCTCAATGATAAACCTTTGAAAATACAATTCTCAAATTGTTTTTAATATATTACTTTCATGTATGTCTCACAAAAGATAGACATATTTAAAAATTTTAAATATGAAAGTAAATCAAGAAATCTATATATTTCTGTTAAAATTATTTAGAATCATGAACGAGTACTTTAGTTGTCAAGTTGTTACTCATACCTATTCTAATAAACATGATTAAATTGTATTCCATCCAATTATAATTCCAAATAATTATCTAGTTGTAAGATAATTATTTAACTAAATTATATTTTATACCTCTAGGTTGTCTAGGTTAAAGTATAAAATTAATTCTCTCTATACATCATCATATACATAAATAAGTTCTATCTTTGAGTACAAATCTCTTGGTTGTCAGGTTACTCCTTGTAAACAAGAGATAAATTTATTTTTTAGGTAATTTCCCAACTTTTAAGATTTATCTCTATTGTTAAAGAATTTTTATCAGTAATTGTTTAGGTAAAAATATAAAATTGAATCCCTAATACATCAAATGTATATACTGATTATTTTCTTGAAAATAAAACTTTTGGTTGTCAGGCCGCTCTTTATAATCAAGAACATTAGAAAAATTAATTTCTAAAATTATTGTGTTCAAAACACATCAATCAAATTAAAATTTGATTTTTTTATAGACTAACATTTAGCCTTAGAAAATTATCAAATCAAATTTGATCTTTATATGTACACTTATATATATATTATAATTTTTTTTATAGACTAACATTTAGCCTTAGAAAATTATCAAATCAAATTTGATCTTTATATGTACACTTATATATATATATATATATATATATATATATATATATATATATATATATATATATAAGAAATAAACAAAAGATATTTTGCATCTTAATCCTTCTATTGTAACCAAAATTACGATCAAATTTAATAGATAAATAGAACCAAACAAAATATTTGATTATAAATATAACTATTATATTAAAAGAATGATAATTTAATCACAATTAAATAATTAAAATAAATTAACTATTAATTTATTAGAAAACTATCTCAATGGAAATAATTGCATCACATGCTTAAAAAAATTTGAATTAATCCTATTAATTCACAAACTTTTAGAAATATAGAAATAAATATTTAAACACAAAAAGACAAAGCTTTGATACCACTGAAGGATTACCACGTGTTCATAACACACACAACTAGAAAATTACTTAATATAGACAGATTTGCAGACAGATTTGGTCTTGATTACAGATGGATTTTTGGTTACCGAAAAAATTACTGACGAATTTTGTCCCTCTATAAAACCGTAAAAGCCTCGTTGGAAATTATTTACCGACGGATTTTTTCCGTCGAAAAATTACCGACAAATTTTTACCAGTTACTGATGGATTTTTCCTCGGAAAATTCTCCCCTTCATTTTCCTAAAACGTCGAACTTTTTGATGGATTTTCTGTCGGTAATTACAGATGAATTTTTTGTTGGTAATTACAGACAGATTTTTTAACGGATTTTTTGTCGGTAATTGGCAACAAATTTTTCTTCTGTAATTGGAACCTTGGAAAATCATCCCACACTCTAAATACAGACAGAAAATCTGTCTGTAAATCTGTCAGTAAGGTAAAATAGAATTTTTTTTAGATTTTTCCATTGCAAAATAAACTTGTTTTCATACAAAATAAATATAAATTTAAACAAATTCATCATATTATCAAGCGAAAAAAGCTATAAACAAGCAAGTCAATATAATTCATTTATGTCATATAATTAAAAAAAGTTGAAGCAGAAGTAATGAATATCATTTACATCATATAATGAATATCATTTACATCATTCCACTCTCATACAACTTCATTCATCAAATTAATCTAATTACTTTATAAAACTAACTTACTCATATGAATTGGAACAATAAAGTTAAAAGTATTATCAAATTATGTGTCAGTTATTGAAGTAGAAGTAATGCCTCAGGTATTAATCTTGTAGTCAAAGCTTTTGCAGTTGGTGATACAGCCAATGCTTGCTGGCGAAGAACTTGGTTTTCTGACTCTGAATTGGAAATTTTTTCCTCCAATCTATATAAAGAAAATTGTGAAAAATCTAAAGACTGTTTTAACAGCCCACTGAACAGGAATGACACATAATCACAGCCATGACCAATTGAAAGCGACAAGGAGAAAGTTCGGAGAAAAATTGAAAAAAAATGTTCAATTCACCTGTACAAGTGCATCAGGGCAAGATTAAAAAACAATTAAGAGAACTCCTATAAGAGATGATGTCTTCTCTAAAATTAACCCAACTGCAAGCTAAAAGGCAAACAGAAGTTTTAAGACCTATTTCATCTCCGCATGGTAAAAAAAATCCACCTATTCAAAACAAGAATGAACAGAGTTATGAGATCTAAAAATTATTTACTAAGTATGGTAAGGATGACACTCAGCATATTCAGCTAGAGACGTACTCTCCACTAATAGCACGCTCAAGCGCATCATCATGTTCAAACCATTGCCGTAATCGGTCATTTGCCTGCATGATAATCAAATGACACTTTAGATTCTAGATCGCAAAAAATCTAATAGATATGACTATATAAATTACCGGATAAAAAACTTCTGAGTAGCAAAAGTACAAAAGTAAATTTTGAGCAACGTACTTTGTCTGAAAGCCTACAGCTTAATGGTCTTCCTTCAAGTTTAGAGCTGCAAAGCGTTACAATCTTTTATGTATTAGGTAATCAGTTGGCACAAATCAACAAGTATTTGATAATGCAATATAATATTTTTCCTGATTAGCACCAAATAAAAACATTAACATTATTTCCAATGTTATCAGTTTGCAGGAACTCTCATCATCCATGAAGTTTTTCAATTGGCTCGCATACCTAACATGCAGTTATGCTGATTTCACCAAGTGAAGGTTATTAGAAAAAGGATAGTGAACTCTTGGCATTACCTGTTGCCCCCTAAGACCCGGCTCAACATAGTAGGCATCATGATGTCGACGAAAAATCTTCCTCCAACCTTTCTAGGATATGGTTCTCTTTATAGTTAGAAATCAGTCTAGATCTCTCTCTTAGAGGACGGAACCCCTGGAAGACATAATTCTAGTTAGCACCACAGCTAATAATAGTATTTGATCTCAAGTGTCCTAAAAACTAAATAAATTGAAGGGGGAAAATATGTACCCTAATGAAGTCAGATGTTTCTGTATGCTTATGATAGTTCAAAATATGTAACTTCAATTGCAAATAGGCACTTAGTAACTGGCATACAGTAGTCTTCCCTTCACCCATTTCATCAACAAGCAATACAAGTTCACATAATTGAAAGCATCGCTCCACAAGGAAGAACAACTTCTGCATGCTTTTGGTCAAGAATACACTGCTTGTTAGACAATTTTTTGTTAGATTTGTGTAGCTGAATTGTTAAAAATCTTCCAGAAGAAAACATTTACACTAATAAATCATGTCATTGAAAAAATTAGACAATATTTTGTTAGATTTGTGTACCTGAATTGATTCACTGCTTGAGCCAATGTCAAAAAACATGGTACCAAGACTTAAAGCTAGACCACCATAGATAAGTAGGCACAACCGGTGCAGTAATTTATAACCACAAACTAACCGGCAAGTGCACCGGGTCGTACCAAGTAATACCTCAGGTGAGTGAGGGTCAATCCCATGAGAATTGATGGACTAAGCAACAATGGTTAAATGAATTACTCAGTTAGGCAAGCAGAAAATGGTTTTGAGATATTCAAAAGGTTTAAATTGAAAATATCAGAAGGCAGACACGCAGGTAAATAGGTTGAGAATAAAATATTGGAGAAACAGTTAAGGCTTCAGAGTTATCCATTTTTCTGGATTAACTTTTCTTACTAACTATTTTAATCATGTAGGATTTAATTTATGGCAAACTATATGTGACTAGACCCTAATTCCTTAGACCTTTCTAGTCTCCTCTAAAATTCATCGACTGCCAATGCCTTGGTCAATTAATTCCAATTAGAGGGTGAAGTTCAAATTCCAATTTATATGCCACAAAAATTCTAATTACCCAAAAATAAGAGGATTATATGTCACGTATCCTGTTAAATCCAAATAATTAAAATTTAGGAGAATATGTTTTCAAGCTGTTGTTCAAGTAAAGAGTTTTTCCAAGTTTTACAAGAACTCAAATAGAAAGAGGGTCATACTTCCGTTCCACCCAAATTCATAAGATAAAGAGCAAAAACAATTCTTAAATTATAAATTCACACATGAATTAAAATAGAAAAAGCAATAAAATCAATCCATACAAATAGACAGAGCTCCTAACCTTAACAATGGAGGATTAGTTGCTCATGGTTTAGAGAAAAATAGGATTCTAATCAAATGTACAGAGTTCCAATCTGATGGCCTCTCAAGTTAACTAATGGAATCCCTTTTTATAACTAATCCTAATAAATTTAAAATCTAATTATCTAAAATTAAAAATAATATCTTTTCCTAAAAATAAGATTTGAATTTAAATCAGAACAATCAGCAAGTCTTCAGTTGATGGGTGAGGACCACTTGTTTCATCCACTATGCAGCTTCTAATCTGTGTTTTCTGGGCTGAAAACTAGGTCAAAACAGCCCAGAAATCGCCCCCAGCGTTTTTCTGCATTTTCTGCACGTGGCGCATGTGACGCGTACGCGTCAGTCATGCGTACGCGTCGAT
The DNA here is from genome assembly GCF_003086295.3 of Arachis hypogaea. Classification (NCBI taxonomy): domain Eukaryota; kingdom Viridiplantae; phylum Streptophyta; class Magnoliopsida; order Fabales; family Fabaceae; genus Arachis; species Arachis hypogaea. The sequence goes on along the minus strand of NC_092045.1, from coordinate 84,958,725 downwards.
GGTCTTTTTTGCAAGTCATGCGGACGCGTCGATCATGTGCACGCGTCGATGAGCAAATCTTCAAATCACGCGTACGCATCAATCACGCGCACGCGTTGCTGTGGAAAGCTCCAAATCACGTCACGCGTCAGTCACGCGTACGCATCGCTCCTCACTGCCATCTCCTTTTGTTCTTGTGCTGTAGAAACTCCATCAAATCCAGCCGAATGCTACCTAAAATAAATAGAAATGCAAAAGACTCAAAATAGCATCCATATTGGCTAAAGGATAATTAATTCTTTATTAAACTCCATAAATTAGATGCAAATTCACTAGGAAAAGATAGGAAAGATGCTCACGCATCACAACATTAAACTTGAATTGTTGCTTTTTCTCAAGCAACCAAAACTAATATAAGCTTAGGATGTGAATTTGCATGAGAATGAGAATTCAATTAAGCTCATGTCTCTTCTTATAGTGGGGTTTACAACTGCAATCCTGAATAGTTTTGGCATCTCACTCTCCTTTGAATAAGAGGAATGTTACTGTCATCTGGAATTAGAATCCAGATAATATTATGAATTCTCTGATCTTTTGTAGCTCAGTTTAATCCTTGAACACATAAATTTTTCTTTGGTGCTTTGCACCTTGAGTCTAGCCGTGACTTTAAATGTTGTCTCAAACTTTACTTGACACAGAAACACCACAAGCACTTAACTGGGGAACTCTTTTTAAATTCTAAATAATTTTATTTATTTATTTATTTATTTTTGTTTTTTTGTTTTTTTGTTTTTTATATTATTATCCCCAGACAATGGTGCTCAAAGCCTTTGGCGTACTCTGCAATTGATCTCGACTCTAAATGTTTTGTCTCAAGGATTACTTGACACAAGAACACCACAAGCATGTGACTAGGGAAACAACTCTTTGAGCTTTTAATCATGTCTGACCTCCCTAGTCATTGATGCTCAGAGCCTTAGACCTTGCTCTTATTTTTCTTTTGTTTCAAAGATTAAACTTTCATTAATTTTAGAGAAATCATAATAATTCTCTAAATTCCTGTTCCTAATACATCAACATTCTTTGATTAAAATTTAAATATGCATCGTTCATGTCATGCATTCAGAATTACAATTAATTCCACCACATTTAAGTAAATAAGACCACTCTTAAAATTAACTCAATTTCTCATGTAATACATCACTTCTGTATTTTTTATTTGAATTCAAGCTCAGTGAGTAATACATGAGACATCTTTTCAGAATTAAAGCAATTAAGAGAAAACTAAACTAGTCCTAGGATTCTAACTAATAAAGAATCATGCAACAAACAAAGTAAAATAGCAGAAAACCGGAACACAACATAAAAAAAGAGGGGAGGAATAAAAAATGAAAGGAACTCAACCACCTTAGTTATCCTAGCGGTCGCTTTATTCTTCAGGTTGTGCTCCTCAGTGAAGATGATTCGCCTCCCTTTTGGTGCCATAGGAATAAACAGAAAACCCTTAAGCGAAGTGTCAACACCAAACTTAAAGGTTTGCTTGTTCTCAAGCAAAGAAGAACTGAAAATAGAAAGAGACAAATGTTATGATGAAAGAAAAAGAAAAGGATAAAAGAACAAGAGAGAATTAGGATTGGAAGAGGGGGAAAGAAAATTAAAAACTGGGCGACGAACTGGTGTAGTTGTGCGGCGCAGGCGACGCGTACGCATGCATCACGCGTACGCGTAGGTCGCAGCTTTTTCTTAACGACGCATGAGCGTCAGGTATGCGTCCGCGTGCCATGGGTTTTGTGCAATTCAGGTGAAGCTAGCTGCGCGCTCGCACAACTCTCTGTTCGCGTGGCTTGGGAATCAATATTTCTAACGACGTGTGCGCGTCATACACGCGCACGCATGGATGGTCATTTGTGCAACGGACATGCACGCGTCAGGGACGCGTATGCATGATCAAGTTTTGTGCTTCTAGCACACTTCCAGCCCTAAGCTAGCACAACTCTCTGCCAAAACACTTATTTACGTCGATTTTTAAGGTCACGCATACGCGTCGATGACGCGCACGCGTGGAGTGCCAAAATCACCAATGACACGCACGTGTGGGCTTGTTTGTGCGAAAGGCATCATTCCTGCACCACTCCCGCACAAATCTCTGTTCATTTTTATTTTTCATGCACACCTATCTGACGCGTACGCGTCAGCGACGCTTGCGCGTCGAGTGCTCTTTTTTTTTGAATTATCCGGTTCTTGTTCTAAAATAGCTGCATGATCAGAAAATTAGTAAGAACTCAATAAAAATCAAATAAGTAAGAAAACTACTACTATGAAAAGTAACTAAGGATACGAAATTATCGGGTTGCCTCCCGACAAGCGCTTCTTTAACGTCACTAGCTTGACGGTCAGGTTTGCTAGTTCAACAGATGAGTGGACTTCTGGCGATCAATCTCGCCTCCAGGATAGTGCTTCAACCTCTGGCCATTCCCTGTAAATTTCCTGTCAGAATTCTCTTCCGTATTTCCACATGACCATATGGTGAAGCTCTGATAACCACAAACGATCCTGACCACCGGGATTTCAGCTTCTCGGGAAAGAATTTGAGCCTTGAATTATACAGAAATACTCTTCTTGTCATGCAGTAGCTTGGTTCTCTCCTTATAGAGCTTGGCATTCTCATAGGATGAATATCTGAATTCATCAAGCTCATTCAACTGAAGCATTTGCTTGATTCCTGCAGCTTCTGAATCAAGATTCAGATATCGGATTGCCTAGTAAGCTTTATGCTCCAACTCAACTGGCAAGTGACAGGCTTTGCCATAGTCTAACTGATAAAGGGACATGCCAATGGGAGTCTTGTATGCTGTTCGGTATGCCCAGAGAGCATCATCAAGCTTCCTAGACTAGTCCTTTCTTGAAACACTGACAGTCTTCTCTAGAATCCTCTTAAGTTCCCTGTTGAAAACTTCAACCTGTCTACTTGTCTGAGGGTGATAGGGGGTTGCCACTTTATGACGGACTCCATATCTCTGTAGAAGAGAGTCCAACTGTCTGTTGCAAAAATGGCTTCCTCCATCACTAATGAGTGTCCTTGGGATACCAAACCGGCTAAAGATATATCTCTGAAGAAAGCTCATTACCACTTTGGCATCATTGGTGGGCAAAGCTACAGCTTCCACCCACTTGGACACATAATCAACTGCCACTAAAATATAGTTGTTTGAATGTGAGGGTGGGAAAGGTCCCATGAAATCAATACCCCACACATCAAACAACTCAACCTCAAGGATCCCCTGCTGTGGCATTTCATGGTTGGCAGAGAGATTTGTGGCTTTTTCACATATGTCACAGTGTTTCACAAATGCTCTTGAGTCTCTGAAGAGAGTTGGCCAGTAAAACCCGCTCTGAAGGACCTTTGTAGCTGTCCTTTCACCACCAAAAGTGGCCTCCATACACAGAACCATGACAATGCCAAAGAATCTGTTGTTTTTCTTCATCTGGAACACATCTCTGGATGATTCCATCTGAACACCTTTTAAAAAGGTATGGTTCTTCCCAAATGTAGTACTTTGCATCAGTCAGTAGCTTCTTCACTTGTTGCCTACTGTACTCCCTTGGGATAAAATTCAAGCCCTTATAATTTGCAATGTCTGCAAACCATGGAGCCTGCTGAATGAGAAATAATTGCTCATCCAAAAATGTTTCAGTCACAGCTGTGGGTGGTTGTAATCTGTTGCAGTATTTTACAACCCACACTACTAACCGGCAAGTGCACCGGGTCGTACCAAGTAATACCTTATGTGAGTAAGGGTCGATCCCACGAGGATTGATGGATCAAGCAACAATAGCATTTGATAGGATTAGTTAGGCAAGCAGAAAATGGTTTTGAGATATTCAAAGAGCATTAAACAGTACTTTAAGAATTTCAGAAAGCAAGCAGCAATGAGTTGGGAATAAAATATTTGAGAAAGTAGTTAAGGTTTCAGAGTTATCTAATTTCTGGATTAACTTTATTACTAATTAATTTAATCATGCAAGATTTAATTTCATGGCAAACTATATGTGACTAGACCCTAATTCTTTAGACTTTCCTAGTCTCCTCTAAAATTCATTAATTGCCAATTTCTTGGTCAATTAATTCCAATTAGAGGGTGATGATCAATTTCTAGTTTATATGCTAAAAGAATCCTAATTATCTAAAAATAAGGGGATTATATGTCACGTATCCCGTTAGATACAAACAATTAGAAATTCAGTATAATATGCTTTCAAGCTATTGTTCAAGTAAAGAGCTTTTCCAAGTTTTACAAGAACTCAATTAGAACATGGGTCATACTTTCATTCCACCCATATTCATAAAATAAAGAACGAAAACAATTATTGAAATATAAATCAAGACATGAATTAAATTAAAAAGATCAAACGAATCAATCCATGAAAATAGACAGAGCTCCTAACCTTAACAATGAAGGATTAGTTGCTCATGGTTCAGAGAAGAAAAATAGGATTCTTGTAACAATGTGTTCCGTGTCTAAATGCACATAGTTCCTATTTATAACTAATCCTAATAAATTTTTAAAATATAATTCTCTAAAATTAAAATTAATATCTTTCCTAAAAGATAATATTTGAATTTAAATTCGAATTAATTAACAAGTCTTCAGCTGATGGGCGGGGACCACTTGATTGTCCATTCTGCAGCTTTCAATATGTGTTTTTTGGGCCAGAAACTGGGTCAAAACGCGGCCAAAAGTCCATGCCAGCGATTTCTGTAACTTCTGCAGATCGCGCACGTCACACGTACACATCGCTGGTCTTCTTTGCAAGTCACGCGGACCCGTCGCTGAGCAAATCTTCAATTCACGCGTGCACGTCAGTCACGCACACGCGTCGCCATGGATACCTCCAACTCACGCGCACGCGTCAGGCATGCGTGCACGTCGCTCCTCACAACCATCTCCTTTGACTCTTGTGCTGCAGAAACTCCGTCAAATTCCGCCGAATGCTACCTGAAATAGATAAAATTGCCCAAGACTCAAAATAGCATGCATAGTGGCTAAAATATAATTATTCTTAATTAAACTCAACAATTTAAGTGCAAATTCACTAGGAAAAGATAGACAAGATGCTCATGCATCACAACACCAAACTTAAACTATTGCTTGTCCTCAAGCAACCAAAACTAACATAAGCTTATGATGTGAATTTGCATGAGAATGAGAGTTTGATTAAGCTCATGTCTCTTCTTATAGTGGAGTTTACAACTGCAATCCTGAATAGGTTTGATATCTCACTCTCCTTTGAATCAGAAGAATGTTAATGTCATTCGGAACTTGAATCCGGATAATATTATGAATTCTCTGATCTTTTATATTTCAGTTTAATCCTTGAACACATCAAAATTTACTTTAATTTATTTTTCTTTGGGGCTTTGCACCTTGAGCCTAGCCGTGACTTTAAATGTTTTGTCTCAAGAGTTACTTGACACAGAAACACCACAAGCACTTAACTAGGGGACTCTCATTGAGTCCTGATTTTTCTTTCAGTTACTCCCAGACAGTAGTTCTCAAAGCCTTTGGCATACTCTGTTAAACGCACTTGGTCTCGACTCTAAGTGTTCTGTCTCAAGGATTACTTGACACAATCATACCACAAGCATGTGACTAGGGAAACAACTCTTTGAGCTTTTAATCATGTCTGACCTCCCTAGTCATTGATGCTCAGAGCCTTGGACCTTGCTTTTATTTATTAATTATTATCTATTTTAATTTTTTTTTTGCTGTTTCTTTTGCTTTAAGGATTAAATTTTTGTTTATTTCAGAGAAGTCATAATAATTCTCTAAATTCCTGTTCCTTATACATCAACATCCCTTGATTCAAATTCAAATATGCACTGTTCATATCATGCATTCAGAATTCACAGAAAATACCACCACATTTAAGTAAATAAGACTATTCTTAAAATTAAACTCAATTTCTCATGCAATACATCAAAAAAAATTTTGATTTCAAGCTCAGTAGGCAATGCATGAGACATCTTTCAGAATTAAAGCATTTTAAGGGAAAACTAAACTAGTCCTAGGATTCTAACTAATAAAGGATCATGCAACAAACAAAGCAAAATAGCAGAAAACTGGAACATAACATAGAAAAAGAGGGAGGAATAAAAAATGAAAGGAACTCAACCACCTTAGTTATCCTAGCGGTCGCTTTATCCTTCAGGTTGTGTTCCTCAATGAAGATGATTCGCCTCCCTTTTGGTGCCAGAAAACCAATAAGCGCAGCGTCAACACCAAACTTAAAGATTTGCTTGTCCTCAAGCAAAGAAGAACTGAAAATAGAAGAAACAAATATTATGAGGAGAGAAAAATAAAAGGATAAAAGAATAAGAGAAAATTTAGGATTGGGAGAGAGAGAGAGAAAGAAAACTGGGCGGCGCAAGCGACGCGTACGCGTACGGCACGCGTACGCGTGGGTCGCGCATTTTCTTAATGACGCGTTAGCGTCAGGCACGCATCCGTATGCCCTGGATTTTGTGCAATTTGCGCGAAGCCAGCCGCGCGCCCACGCGACTTTCTGTTCGCATGGCTTGGGAACCAAATTTTCATATGACGTGGGCGCGTCATACACGCGCTTGCGTTGGTGGCTGGTGCACAAAATTGTAATCCCAATATTAAAATCAAGATTTCTTATGACTTCGTACCACTAACCAGCAAGTGCACTGGGTCGTCCAAGTAATACCTTACGTGAGTAAGGGTCAATCCCACATAGATTGTTGGTATGAAGCAAGCTATGTTTATTTTATTATTCTTAGTCAGGATATCAATTATAATTATCAGTTTGAATTGTTAGAAAAAATAAAAGAGCGTGAAATAATTACTTGTTGTGCAGTAATGGAGAATATGTTGGGGGGTTTTGGAGATGCTTCGTCTTCTGAATACCTGCAATGTAATATTCAACTCAATGCAAAAGTGCAAAGTTCCTTCTATGGCAAGCTCTATGTAGGGTGTCACCATTGTCAATGGCTACTTCCCATCCTCTCAGTGAAAATGGTCCAAATGCTCTGTCATAGCATGGCTAATCAGCTGCTGGTTCTCGATCATGTCGGAATAGAATCCATTGATTCTTTTGCATTTGTCATCACGCCCAACACTCGTGAGTTTGAAGCTCGTCACAGTCATCCAATCCCAGAATCCTACTCGGAATACCACAGACAAGGTTTAGACTTTCCAGATTCTCATGAATGCCGCCATCAATTCTAGCTTATACCATGAAGATTCTGGTTAAGGAATCTAAGAGATACTCATTCAATCTGATGTAGAACGGAGGTTGTTGTCAGACACACGTTCATGGATTGAAGAAGGTGATGAGTGTCACGGATCATCACCTTCTCCATAGTTAAGCACGAATGAACATCTTAGATAGGAACACGCATGTTTGAATGGAAAAACATAAATAATTGCATTAATTCATCGAGACGCTACAGAGCTCCTAACCCCCAACAATGGAGTTTAGAGACTCATGCCGTCAAAGAGTATAAAATTCAGCTCTAAAAATGTCATGAGATTCAAAATACGTCTCTAAACGTTGTTTAAATACTAAACTAGTAACCTAGGTTTACAGAAAATGAGTAAACTAAGATAATTGGTGCAGAAATCCACTTCTGGGGCCCACTTGGTGTGTGCTGGGGCTGAGACTTAAGCTTCTCACGTGCCTGGACTATTTCTGGAGTTGAACGCCAGGTTGTAACATGTTTTTGGCGTTGAACTCCAACTTGTAACCTGTTTCTGGCGCTGGACGCCAGACTGCAACATGGAACTGGCGTTGAACGCCAATTTACGTCGTCTATCTTCGCGCAAAGTATAGACTATTATATATTGCTGGAAATCCCTGGATGTCTACTTTTCAACCGAATTGAGAGCGCGCCAATTGGACTCTTGTAGCTCCAAAAGATCCATTTCGAGTGCAGAGAGGTCAGAATCCAACAGCATCAGCAGTCCTTTTTCAACCTAAATCAGATTTTTGCTCAGCTCCCTCAATTTCAACTAGAAAATACCCGAAATCACAAAAAAACACACAAACTCATAGTAAAGTCTAGAAATATGATTTTTGCTTAAAAACTAATAAAAACATGCTAAAATCTATATGAAATTACCCCCAAAAAGCGTATAAAATATCTGCTCATCACAACACCAAACTTAAACTGTTGCTTGTCCTCAAGCAACTAGATAAATAAAAGAGGATAAAAAGAAATCAAGAAGCAATAATATCTCAGAGTTTTAAGTGACGCTCAAATTCTAATTAGATGAGCGGGGCTAGTAGCTTTTTGCTTCCAAATAGTTTTAGCATCTCACTTTATCCTTTGAAATTTAGAATGATTGGCATCCATAGGAACTCAGAATTCAGATAGTATTATTGATTCTCCTAGTTTAGTATGTTGATTCTTGAACACAACTACTTTATGAGTCTTGGCCGTGGCCCTAAGCACTTTGTTTTCCAGTATTACCACCGGATACATAAATGCCATAAACACATAACTGGGTGAACCTTTTCAGATTGTGACTTAGCTTTGCTCAAGTCCCCAATTAGAGGTGTCCAGAGTTCTTAAGCACACTCTTTTGCTTTGGATCACGACTTTAACCACTCAGTCTCAAGCTTTTCACTTGGACCTGCATGCCACAAGCATATGGTTAGGGACAGCTTGATTTAGCCGCTTAGGCCTCGATTTATTTCCTTGGGCCCTCCTATCCATTGATGCTCAAAGCCTTGGATCCTTTTCACCCTTGCCTTTTGGTTTAAAGGGCTATTGGCTTTTTCTACCTCTTTTGCTTTTTTTTTTCCGCAAATTACTGACCTTTCATTTTTTTTCGCAAGCTTGTTTTTCACTGCTTTTTCTTGCTTCAAGAATCAATTTCATGATTTTTCAGATCATCAATAACATTTCTCCTGTTCATCATTCTTTCAGGAGCCAACAATTTTAACATTCATAAAATTCAATATAAAAAATATGCATTGTTCAGGCATTCATTCAGAAGACAAAAAGTATTGCCACCACATATAAATAATTAGAATTTTCCTTATTAAGAACTCGAAAAAAATATTGCCTCTTTATTCTAAAAATCTACTATTTTATTCATGTTTGATGATGATGAGAAAAATAAATTATAGCTTAATTGGAGATAAAATCAAAATAGAGATACTAATTGCTACTACTAATATATAACTTCTAAGGTAAATTCATAATAAGAACAGTTATCACAGAGTTAAGGCAAAGATTAGGACTCAACAACCTTTATTTCAGGAAGTGGGTGTTCCTCTAGTCTGTGGGATGCTTGATCCTTCAAGAGATAATTTCTGACGCTTCAGTTCCTTCAAGTCACATCCTTGCTCTTCCTATTCCCTTAGGTGCCATGATCTTGATGAGTTTTAGCTCAGTGATCATGGCAAATCACACCAAACTTAGAGGTTTGCTTGTCCTCAAGCAAAAGAAAGGATAGGAGAGGAATAGAGGGAGAGGCAATTTCGAAATTCAAAAAATATGATGAGTTGAAAAAGATTTGAAAAAGAGTTGGATTGGAAAAAGATTTGTGTTTATGGATTAAGATACATTTGATATTTTTGAAAAAGGGATTTTAGAAATTAGGATAAATTTTTTTTTGGAATTGAAGGATGAGAGTTTGTAACATGTTTATGCAAGAAATCATGAATTGAAATGAAAAAAAATTAAAAAAATTGTGAAGTAAAAATGAATTTACCTCCTCCCCACCATCCTGGCGTTCAACGCCCAAACGCTGCTTGTTTTGGGTGTTTAACGCCCATGTGCAGCTTCTCCTGGGCGTTCAACGCCCAGCTGTTGCTTCTTTCTGGCGTTGAACGCCAGGAACTACTTTGTCACTGGGCGTTTTTCTGAACGTCCAGGACGCTGCAAATCTGGCGTTGAATGCCCAGAAGGTGCTTTTTTCTGGCGTTCAACGCCCAGAAGATGCTCCTTTCTGGCATTTAACGCCCATATGGCTATCCTTGCTGGCGTTGAACACCCAGTAGGTGCTTCTTTTGGGCGTTCAACGCCCAAAACAGCTTTTACTGGCTTTTTCGCACCAGTGAGCTTCCTTTTTTTGCTGTTTTATCCTCTGATTCCTTCTGTAACTCTGTGAACTTACGCAGTTGCTATTTTACCTTGAAGATACTTGACATATACCTATAAAAATTAATTAATTAACAAATAAACTTTGTAAATGGCTGGGTTGCCTCCCAGCAAGCGCTTCTTTATTGTCTTTAACTGGACTATTACTGAGCTTTAGTTAAGTCTCAGTTTTGAGCATTCTTGCTCAAAATTGCTTTCAAGATAATGTTTGACTCTCTGTCCATTAACAATAAACTTTTTGTTAGAATCATTATCCTGGAGCTCTACGTATCCTTATGGTGACACACTTGTAATCACATATGGTCCTCTCCACCGGGATTTCAATTTTTCGGGGAATAATTTGAGCCTAGAATTAAATAGCAGAACTTTCTGCCCTGGCTCAAAGACTCTGGATGACAATTTCTTATCATGCCATCTTTTTGCTTTCTCTTTGTAAATTTTTGCATTTTTGAAAGCATTGAGTCTAAATTCCTCTAGCTCATTTAATTGGAGCAAACGCTTTTCTCCAGCTAACTTGGCATCAAGGTTTAGGAATCTGGTCGCCCAGTAGGCCTTATGTTCCAGTTCCACTGGCAAGTGACATGCCTTTCCATACACAAGCTGGTATGGGGAGGTCCCTATAGGGGTTTTGAATGCAGTTCTGTATGCCCACAAAGCATCATCCAAGCTTCTTGCCCAATCCCTTCTACGGTTAATTACTGTCCGTTCTAGGATTCTTTTAAGTTCTCTGTTAGAGACTTCAGCTTGCCCATTTGTCTGTGGATGATATAGAGTGGCTACCATGTGGCTAACTCCACAACGAACCAAAGCAAAGTAAAGCTGTTTATTGCAGAAATGAGTGCCCTCATCACTGATTAGTACTCTAGGGGTGCCAAATCTGCTAAAGATGTGTTTCTAGAGGAATTTTAACACTGTCTTAGTGTCATTAGTGGGTGTTGCAATAGCTTCCGCCCATTTGGATACATAATCCACTGCCACCAGAATATAAGTGTTTGAGTATGATGGTGGGAAAGGCCCCATGAAGTCAATACACCATACATCAAACAACTCAATCTCCAAGATCCCTTGTTGAGGCATGGCATAACTGTGAGGCAAATTACCAGATCTTTGGCAACTGTCACAATTAAGTACAAACACTCAGGAATCTTTATAGAGAGTAGGCCAATAGAAGCCACATTGGAGGACTCTTGTGGCTGTTCGCTCACTTCCAAAATGTCCTCCATATTGTGATCCATGGCAATGCCATAGGATCTTCTGCGCTTTTTCTTTAGGCACACATCTACGGATTACTTCGTCTGCACATCTCTTAAAGAGATACGGCTCATCCCAAAGATAATACTTTGCATCTGTGATCAGCTTCTTTGATTGCTGCCTACTGTATTCTTTGGGTATGAATCTCACTGCCTTGTAGTTCGCAATGTTTGCAAACCATGGCACTTCCTGGATGGCAAAGAGTTGCTCATCCGAAAAGTTTTTAGAGATCTCAGTAAGAGGGAGGGACGCCCCTTCTACTGGTTCTATTCGGGACAGGTGATCTGCTACTTGATTCTCTGTCCCTTTTCTGTCTCTTATTTCTATATCAAACTCTTGCAGAAGCAACACCCATCTTATGAGTTTGGGTTTTGAATCCTGCTTTGTGAGCAGGTATTTAAGAGTAGCATGGTCAGTGTACACAATCACTTTTGATCCTACTAAATAGGATCTGAACTTGTCAATGGCGTAAACCACTGCAAGTAGCTCTTTTTCTGTGGTTGTGTAGTTCTTCTGTGCGTCATTTAAAACACGACTGGCATAGTAAATGACGTGCAGAAACTTGTCATGCCTTTGTCCCAACACTGCACCAATGGCATGGTCACTCGCATCACACATCAATTCAAAAGGTAATGTCCAGTCTGGTGCAGAGATGACTGGTGCTGTGACCAGCGTAGCTTTCAGAGTCTCAAATGCCTACAGACACTCCTTATCAAAGATAAATGGCGTGTCAGCAGCTAGCAGATTACTTAGAGGTTTGGCAATTTTCGAAAAATCCTTTATAAACCTCCTATAGAATCCTGCATGCCCCAGAAAGCTTCTGATTGCCTTAACATTGGCTGGTGGTGGTAATTTTTCAATTACCTCTACCTTAGCTTGATCCACTTTTATTCCCCTGTTCGAGATTTTGTGCCCAAGGACAATTCCTTCAGTCACCATAAAGTGACATTTCTCCCAATTTAAAACTAGGTTAGTCTCTTGGCACCTCTTTAGAACAAGTTCTAGATGGTTAAGACAGGAGCTGAATGAGTCTCCAAATACTGAAAAGTCATCCATGAAGACTTCCAGAAATTTTTCCACTATATCAGAGAAAATTGAGAGCATGCATCTTTGAAAGGTTGCAGGTGCATTGCACAGGCCAAATGGCATCCTTCTGTATGCAAATATTCCAGATGGACATGTGAATGCCGTTTTTTCTTGATCTTGGGGATCTACTACAATTTGATTATAACCTGAATATGCATCCAGGAAGCAGTAGTATTCATGACCTGCTAGTCTTTCTAGCATTTGGTCTATGAATGGTAAAGGAAAATGATCCTTTCTGGTAGCTGTATTGAGCCTTCTATAATCAATACACATACGCCACCCAGTAACTGTTCTTGTAGGAACCAGTTCATTTTTTTATTATGAACCACTGTCATGCCACCCTTCTTAGGGACGACTTGGATAGGGCTCACCCAGGGGCTATCAGAAATAGGATAAATGATCCCAGCCTCTAGTAATTTAGTGACCTCCTTCTGCACCACTTCCTTCATGGTTGGATTCAGCCGCCTTTGTGGTTGAACCACTGGCTTGGCATCACCTTCCAATAGAATCTTGTGCATGCATCTGGCTGGGCTAATGCCCTTAAGATCACTGATGGACCTCCCAAGAGCTGTCTTATGTGTCCTTAGCACTTGAATTAGTGCTTCCTCTTCCTGTGGCTCTAAGGTAGAGCTTATGATTACAGGAAAGGTATCACCTTCTCCCAGAAATGCATATTTCAGTGATGGTGGTAATGGTTTGAGCTCGGGTTTAGGAGGTTTCTCCTCTTCATGAGGGATTTTCAGAGATTCTATCATTCTCTCTGATTCCTCCAGATCAGGCTGAACATCTTTAAAGATATCCTCTAGCTCTGATTCGAGACTCTCAGTCATATTGACCTCTTTTACCATAGAGTCAGTAATATCAACACTCATGCAGTCATTTGGGGTGTCTGGATGCTGCATAGCTTTGACAACATTCAACTTGAACTCCTCTTCATTGACTCTCAGGGTTACTTCCCCTTTTTGGACATCAATAAGGGTTCGGCCAGTTGCTAGGAAAGGTCTTTCTAGAATGAGAGTTGCACTCTTCTGCTCCTCCATTTCCAACACCACAAAGTCAGTAGGAAAGGCAAATGGCCCAACCTTGACAATCATGTCTTCAATCACGCCTGATGGGTATTTAATGGAGCCATCAACAAGTTGGAGACATATCCGGGTTGGTTTGACTTCTTCAGTCAAACCAAGCTTTGTGATAATAGATGCAGGTATTAGGTTGATACTTGCCCCAAGATCACATAGAGCTTGCTTGGTACAAGTACCCTCTAATGTGCATGGTATCATAAAGCTTCCGGGATCTTTAAGCTTCTCAGGTAAGCTTTTCAGAATGACTGCACTGCATTCTTCAGTGAGGTAAACTTTTTCAGTTTTCCTCCAATCCTTCTTATGACTTAAGATCTCTTTCATGAACTTAGCATAAGAGGGTATTTGCTTAAGTGCATCTGCAAACGGAATCTTTATTTCAAGAGTCCTGAGATAGTCTGCAAAGCGGGCAAATTGCTTATCCTGTTCCGCTTGGCAGAGTTTCTAAGGATAAGGCATTTTGGCTTTGTATTTCTCAACCTTAGTTGCTACAGGTTTATTGCCTACAGATGTAGGTTGAGAAGCCTTTTTAGAAGGGTTATTATCAACACTTGTATGTGTCTGATCCCCCAATGGCATTTGAATGTCAAGGGTGGAAGCTGGAGTGGCATTAGACGCCAATTCCTCACCTGTTTCTGGCGTCTGAACGCTAGAACTATGCTTCCTTTGGGCGTTCAACGCCAATTCCTTGCTTGTTTCTGGCGTTGAACGCCAGGACTGAACATGGTTTGGGCGTTCAGCGCCAGCTTCCCACCTATTTTCTGGCGTTTGAACGCCAGAATTATTCCTCTCTGGGCTCTTAATGTCCTTAGAGGGATTTTGGGTAGTTTGCTCATTTCTTGGCTTCCTGCTATCTTGAAGTGATGTTTTTAATGTTTTCCCACTTCTTAATTAAACTGCTTGGCACTCTTCTGTTATTTGTTTTGATAGTTGCTGTTCTATTTGCTTCAACTGTACTTCCATATTCATATTAGCCATTCTTGTTTCTTTTAATATCTCGTTGAATTCGGCTAACTTTTTTGTTAGAAAGTCTGATTGCTGATTGAATTCCATAGCTTGTTCTGCAGGACTGAGTTCAGCAGTCACTGTTTTAGCTTCTTCTTTTATGGAAGATTCACTACTTAGGTACAGATGCTGATTTCTGGAAACTGTATCAATAAGCTCTTGAGCTTCTTCAATTGTTTTTCTCATATGTATAGATCCACCAGCTGAGTGGTCTAGAGAAATCTGAGCTCTCTCTGTAAGCCCATAATAGATGTCTAACTGCACCCACTCTGAAAATATTTTAGAGGGACATTTTCTTAGCATTTCTCTGTACTCTCCCAAGCATCATAAAGAGATTCATTATCTCCTTGTTTGAAGCCTTGGATGCTCAGCCTTAGCTGTGTCATCCATTTTGGAGGAAAATAGTGATTCAGGAATTTTTCTGACAGCTGTTTTCATGTCTTTATGCTGTCCTTGGGTTGGTTATTTAACCACCTCTTAGCTTGACCTTTTACAGCGAATGGAAACAGTAATAATCTGTAGACATCCTGATCTACTTCCTTATCATGTACTATGTCAGCAATTTGTAAAAATTGTGCCAGAAACTCCGTAGGCTCTTCCTGTGGAAGACCGGAATACTGGCAACTTTGCTGCACCATGATAATGAGCTGAGGATTCAACTCAAAGCTACTGACTCTGATGGAGGGTATACAGATACTACTCCCATATGAAGCAGTAGTGGGGTTAGCATATGACCCCAGAGTCCTTCTGGACTGTTCATTTCCACTTAGTTCCATGATGGAGCAAGGGAGATGATGGATGTTAATATTATTTATTTTATTATATATAAAAATTTATGTTCGAAATAATAAAATAAAATAAGATAAAATAAAAACGAAATAAAAATAAAATTAAAAAAATTTGAAAATATTTTGTGAAGATTTTCGAAAAAAATTGAGGAGGGAGAGAAAGTGGTTAGGATATTTTTTGAAAAAGATAATAAAATATTATTATTATTATTATTATTATTATTATTATTATTATTATTATTATTATTATTATTATTATTATTATTATTAAATCTTAAGAGGATAAGATTTGAAAAATTTTGAAATTGAAATATGAATTTTTATAAAAAAAATTTCGAAAAAGAAGCTTAAAAATAGTTAGAAAAGATATTTTTTTTTGAATTTTGAATTTTATGATGAAAGAGAAAAACACATAAAATTCACAAGACTTAAAATTTTTAGATCTAATGCTCCTTTTTTTAGAAAATTTTGGAGGGAAAATACCAAGGAACACCAAACTTAAAAATTTTAAGATCAAAACATAAAGAAGACTCAAGAACACCTTGAAGATTCACAAGAACAACAAGAACAAAAGAAAGAACACCAAACTTAAAATTTTTTAGAAAACTTCAATAAAATTTTCGAAAATTATAAAAAGATTAACAACAAAACACCAAACTTAAAGTTTGGCACAAGATTCAATCAAAGAAAAATTATTTTTGAAAAAGATTTTAAAAAGAAGATACTCAATTACCAAGAACATAGACCAACGCTCTAGCCAATTGGGCAGTAAAGGTAACACTTTTTTTTGAAGAGGTATTTTTATATTATTCCTTTTGGAAGACTAATGCTTCGGAAAAGAACAAGAAAAACTAAAAATCAAACAAGAAAAATAAACAAGAACAGCTTAAAGATCAAAGAACACAAATTCGAAAATTTAAAAGGAAAATATAAAATATGCAATTGACACCAAACTTAGAACAAGACACTAAACTCACGAAAAAATTAAAAATTGATAAAGAAAAATAATATTTTTGAAAATTTTTTTTGAAAAGGGAATAAAGGACTTAGAATTTAATGACTCTATAGCAACAAAAATAAATTATTCCTAATCTAAGCAACAAAATAAACCTTTACTTGTTCAAACTCGAATAATCCCCGGAAACGGCGCCAAAAACTTGGTGCACGAAATTGTAATCCCAATATCAAAATCAAGATTTCTTATGACTTCGTACCACTAACCAGCAAGTGCACTGGGTCGTCCAAGTAATACCTTACGTGAGTAAGGGTCGATCCCACAGAGATTGTTGGTATGAAGCAAGCTATGTTTATTTTATTATTCTTAGTCAGGATATCAATTATAATTATCAGTTTGAATTATTAGAAAAAATAAAAGAGCGTGAAATAATTACTTGTTGTACAGTAATGGAGAATATGTTGGGGGTTTTGGAGATGCTTTGTCTTCTGAATTCCTGTAATGTAATATTCAACTCAATGCAAAAGTGCAAAGTTCCTTCCATGGCAAGCTCTATGTAGGGTGTCACCGTTGTCAATGGCTACTTCCCATCCTCTCAGTGAAAATGGTCAAAATGCTCCGTCACAGCATGGCTAATCAGCTGTTGGTTCTTGATCATGTCGGAATAGAATCCATTGATTCTTTTGCGTTTGTCATCACGCCCAACACTCGCGAGTTTGAAGCTCGTCACAGTCATCCAATCCCAGAATCCTACTCGGAATACCACAGACAAGGTTTAGACTTTCTGGATCCTCATGAATGCCGCCATCAATTCTAGCTTATACCACGAAGATTCTGGTTAAGGAATCTAAGAGATACTCATTCAATCTGATGTAGAACGGAGGTGGTTGTCAGACACACGTTCATGGATTGAGGAAGGTGATGAGTGTCACAGATCATCACCTTCTCCATAGTTAAGCGCGTATGAACATCTTAGATAGGAACACGCATGTTTGAATGGAAAAACATAAATAATTGCATTAATTCATTGAGATGCTGCAGAGCTCCTCACCCCCAACAATGGAGTTTAGAGACTCATGCAGTCAAAGAGTATAAAATTCAGATCTAAAAATGTCATGAGATTCAAAATAAGTCTCTAAAAGTTGTTTAAATACTAAACTAGTAACCTAGGTTTACAGAAAATGAGTAAACTAAGATAATTGGTGTAGAAATCCACTTCTGGGGCCCACTTGGTGTGTGCTGGGGCTGAAACTTAAGCTTCTCACGTGCCTGGACTGTTTCTGGAGTTGAACGCCAGGTTGTAACGTGTTTTTGGCGTTGAACTCCAACTTGTAACCTATTTCTGACGCTGGACGCCAGACTGCAACATAGAACTGGCGTTGAACACCAGTTTACGTCATCTATCTTCGCGCAAAGTGTGAACTATTATATATTGCTGGAAAGCCCTTGATGTCTACTTTCCAACCCAATTAAGATCGCGCCAATTGGACTTCTGTAGCTCCAAAAGATCCATTTCGAGTGCAGAGAGGTCAGAATCCAACAGCATCAGCAGTCCTTTTTCAACCTAAATCAGATTTTTGCTCAGCTCCCTCAATTTTAGCCAGAAAATACCTGAAATCATAGAAAAACCCACAAACTCATAGTAAAGTCTAGAAATATGATTTTTTCTTAAAAACTAATAAAATTCTATTAAAAACTAATAAAAACATTCTAAAATCTATATGAAATTACCCCCAAAAAGCGTATAAAATATCCGGTCATCAGTGGCCATATATGCAATTGATGCGGTCGCGTCGATCACGCGTCTGCATGGCCAAATTTGTGCTTTCAGCATACTTTTTTCCCCAAGCCAGCACAACTCTCTGCCCAAACACTCTTTTACATCGATTTTGCAGGTCACGCGTATGCGTCAGTGACGCGCACGCGTGGATGGCGATAATCACAAATGACGCGCACGCGTGGGTTGTTTGTGCTAAAGGCTTGGCTCTGACGCCATTCCCGCTCAACTCTCTGTCGAATTTTATTTTTCACTCACACATGATTGACGTGTTCGCGTTAGTGACGCTTGCGCATCGTATGCACTTTTTTTTGAAATATATATAGAGCTTGAGGTGTTCGGTTCCTGGAATAACATAGCTGCATGATCAGAAAATTAGTAAGAACTCAATAAAATAAATGAGAAAACTACTACTACGAAAAATAAAATAGCTAAGGATACGAAATTATCCAGTTGCCTCCCGACAAGCGCTTCTTTATCGTCATTAGCTTGACGGTCAGCTCCTCTAAGGAGGTGGATCATAGGGGCTCAGATCTTCACCCCTTACTTTGAACTTCTTTCCTGTGTATCCATAACGTAGCTCAATATGCTCCAGAGAGAGGATTTTGATTACTGTATAAACCCATGCTGGATTGCTGGTCAACACCACCTTCATTCCTGGGGAGAAACCTTCAGTGGGGATCTTTTTGTTTCCCCATCCTCTGGGTACTTTCTTCTTCTTGGGAACCTCCTCCTTGGTAGATGGTGCACGAAATTGTGATCATCAATGGCGCCATCAATATGGTACGCTCAATTGCAATCTCAACTCTTTATCACAACTTCACACAACTAACCAGCAAGTGCACTGGGTCGTCCAAGTAATAAACCTTACACGAGTAAGGGTCGATCCCACGGAGATTGTTGGTATGAAGCAAGCTATGGTCATCTTGTAAATCTCAGTCAGGCAGACTCAAATGGTTATGGAGGATAACATAAAACATAAAGTAAAGATAGAGATACTTATGCAATTCATTGGTGAGAATTTCAGATAAGCGTATGGAGATACTTTGTCCCTTCCATCTCTCTGCTTTCCTACTGTCTTCATCCAATCCTTCTTACTCCTTTCCATGGCAAGCTGTATGTTGTGCATCACCGTTGGTAATGGCTATTGTCCCGTCCTCTCAGTGAAAATGTTCAACGCGCTCTGTCATAGCATGGCTATTCAGCTGTCGGTTCTCGATCATGTCGGAATAGAATCCAGTGATTCTTTTGCATCTGTCACTAACGCCCCACAATCGCGAGTTTGAAGCTCGTCACAGTCATTCAATCCTTGAATCCTACTCAAAATACCACAGACAAGGTTTAGACCTTCCGGATTCTCTTAAATGCCGCCATCAATTCTAGCTTATACCACGAAGATTCCGATTAAGAAATCCAAGAGATAAACATTCAAGCCTTGTTTGCTTGTAGAACGGAAGTGGTTGTCAGGCACGCGTTCATAAGTGAGAATGATAATGAGCGTCACATAATCATCACATTCATCGTGTTCTTGGGAGCGAATGAATATCTTAGAACAAGAATAAGCTGAATTGAATAGAAGAACAATAGTAATTGCATTAATACTCGAGGTACAGCAGAGCTCCACACCTTAATCTATGGTGTGTAGAAACTCCACCGTTGAAAATACATAAGAACAAGGTCTAGGCATGGCCGAATGGCCAGCCTCCCAAAGAGGGTTCAATCATAAAATCATGATCAAAAGATTCTAAGATTGAAAGATGAAAATACAATAGCAAAAGGTCCTATTTGTAGAGAACTAGTAGCTAGGGTTTACAAAGATGAGTAAAAATCCACTTCCGGGCCCACTTGGTGTGTGCTTGGGCTGAGCATTGAAGCATTTTCGTGTAGAGACTCTTCTTGGAGTTAAACGCCAGCTTTTATGCCAGTTTGGGCGTTTAACTCCCATTCTTGTGCCAGTTCTGGCGTTTAACGCTGGGCAGTTTTGAGCTGATTTGGAACGCCGGTTTGGGCTATCAAATCTCGGGCAAAGTATGGACTATTATACATTTATGAAAAGCCCAGGATGTCTACTTTCCAACGCAGTTGAGAGCGCACCAATTGGGCTTCTGTAGCTCCAGAAAGTCCACTTCGAGTGCAGGGAGGTCAGAATCCAACAGCATCTGCAGTCCTTTTCAGCCTCTGAATCAGATTTTTGCTCAGGTCCCTCAATTTCAGCCAGAAAATATCTGAAGTCACAGGAAAACACACAAACTCATAGTAAAGTCCAGAAAAGTGAATTTTAACTAAAAACTAATAAAAATATAATAAAAACTAACTAAAACATACTAAAAACATACTAAAAATAATGCCAAAAAGCGTATAAATTATCCGCTCATCACAACACCAAACTTAAATTGTTGCTTGTCCCCAAGCAACTAAAAATCAAATAAGATAAAAAGAAGAGAATATGAAATGAATTCCAAAAACATCTATGAAGATCAGTGTTAATTAGATGAGCGGGGCTTTAGCTTTTTGCCTCTGAACAATTTTGGCATCTCACTTTATCCTTTGAATTCAGAATGATTAGCTTCTCTAGGAACTCAGAATCCAGATAGTGTTATTGATTCTCCTAGTTAAGTATGATGATTCTTGAACATAGCTTCTTTATGAGTCTTGGCCGTGGCCCAAAGCACTCTGTCTTCCAGTATTACCACCGGATACATACATGCCACAGACACATAACTGGGTGAACCTTTTCAGATTGTGACTCAGCTTTGCTAGAGTCCCCAATTAGAGGTGTCCAGGATTCTTAAGCACACTCTTTTTGCCTTGGATCACAACTTTATTATTTCTTTTTCTTTTTCCTCTTCTCTCTTTCTTTTTTTTTTTCGAAATTTTTTTTTGAATTCACTGCTTTTTCTTGCTTCAAGAATCATTTTTTATGATTTTTCAGATCCTCAGTAACATGTCTCCTTTTTCATCATTCTTTCAAGAGCCAACATTCATGAACAACAAATTCAAAAGACATATGCACTGTTCAAGCATACATTCAGAAGTCAAAGTATTGCCACCACATCAAAATAATTAATTTGTTATAAAATTCAAAATTCATGCAATTCTTCTCTTTTTCAATTAAGAACATTTTTCATTTAAGAAAGGTGATGGATTCATAGGACATTCCTAACTTTAAGGTAGACACTAAGACACTAATGATCATAAGACACAAACATAGATAAACATAAGCATGAAAAATTCAAAAAACAGGAAATTAAAGAACAAGGAGATTAAAGAACGGGTCCACCTTAGTGATGGCGGCTTGTTCTTTCTCTTGAAGATCTTATGGAGTGCTTGAGCTCCCCAATGTCTCTTCCTTGCCTTTGTTGCTCCTCTCTCATGATTCTTTGATCTTCTCTAATTTCATGGAGGAGAATGGAATGTTCTTGGTGCTCCACCCTTAGTTGTCCCATGTTGGAACTCAATTCTCCTAGGGAGGTGTTGATTTGCTCCCAATAGTTTTGTGGAGGAAAGTACATCCCTTGAGGTCTCTCAGGGATTTCATGATGAGGAGTTTCTTCATGCTCTTGATGAGGTTCTCTTGTTTGCTCCACTCTTTTCTTGGTGATGGGCTTGAGGTCATGCCTTCTAAGTTGAACCGGCTTCCCTCTCTCTTCCGTTAAGCGCCCTCTTCACAGATGTCTATGAGGACTTGGTCCAACTTTTGATCAAAGTTGACCCTTTTTGAGCTTGAAGGGGACATCGGGGCTCACCTTCTTCTTGGCCACAATTTCATAGAAGTGGTCTTGATGCACCCTTGAGATGAATCTCTCCATCTTCCAAGACTCGGAGGTGGAAGCTTTTGCTTTCCCTTTCCTCTTTCTAGAGGTTTCTCCGGCCTTAGATGCCATAAATGGTTATGGAAAAACAAAAAGAAATGCTTTTACCACACCAAACTTAGAAGGTTTGCTCGTCCTCGAGCAAAAGAAGAAAGAAGATAGTAGAAGAAGAAGAAATAGAGGAGATGGAGGTGGCTTTGTGGTTCGGCCAAGGGGGAGACGTAGTGTGTAGGTTGTGTGAAAATGAAGGAGTGAAGATGGGTTTATATAGGAGTGGAGAGGGGGGTAAGGTTCGGTCATGTATGGGTGGGTTTGGGAGGGAAAGTGGTTTGAATTTGAATGGTGAGGTAGGTGGGATTTTATGAAGGATGGATGTGAGTGGTGAAGAGAATAGTGGGATTTAATAGGTGAGGGGTTTTTTTTGAGGAAGAGGTGTTGAGGTGATTGGTGAATGGGTGAAGAAGAGAGAGTGGTGGGGTAGGTGCGGATCCTGTGGGGTCCACAGATCCTGAGGTGTCAAGAAAAAGTCATCCCTGCACCAAGTGGCGAGCAAAAATGCTCTTTATGCCAATTCTGGTGTTAAACGCCGGGTTGGTGCCTATTTCTGGCGTTTAACGCCAACTTCTTGCCCTTTCCTGGAGTTTAACGCCAGTCTGGTGCCCCTTTCTGGGGTTAAACGCCCAGAATGGTGCCAGACTGAGCGTTAAATGCCCATTTGCTGCCCTTACTGGCGTTTAAACGCCAGCAAGTTTTCCTCCAGGGTGTGCTGTTTTTCTTTTTGTTTTTTATTCTGTTTTTGCTTTTTCAATTGATTTTGTGACTTCTCATGATCATCAACCTACAGAAAACATAAAATAACAAAGGAAAATAGATAATATGATAAAATTGGGTTGCCTCCCAACAAGCGCTTCTTTAATGTCAGTAGCTTGACAGTGGGCTCTCATGGAGCCTCACAGATACTCAGAGCAATGTTGGAACCTTGATGATAGAACTTTTGCGTGGTCTAGAAATTTGCGGATAAATCCTCGTTGCAAGTATAGTTTCTAAACCTTCAAAAGTTCTTTCATACAAATGTTTTGGGTGTCACAAGTAACAAACCCCTTTAGAAATTGTTAACCGAGTATTCAAACCTCGGGTCGTCTTCTCAAGGAACTGCGAGGAAGTATGTTCTTATTATTGGTTATAAAGGTTGTAATCGGGGTTTAGAAGGTGAGAAGCAAGTAATTTAAATGATGAGTGAATTAAATGGCAATTAAAAATAAATAATAATTGTAAAACAACTTTTGGCAAGATAAGGGAATTTAGAGGTCTAACTTAGTTATCTCTCTCAACTATAATAAAAGTTGAATCTAAACTCCACTTGGTCAACCTTTGCCAGGGCAAAGGAAAGTCAAGGGACTAATTAAACTGACCTTTGAATCCTAATTATTTCCGAAGAAAAGGTTGGGATTATTCAGGTTCAGCTCAATTAGCAAGATAACGGTTATTAATTATGTTGAGTCTAATAACTGTTGAGTTACTAAATTCTTAATCAGAACCAAAAGAGGAAAAAGTAAAATTGCTGGAATAATAAAAATATCCTTAGATGGGAAGCAATGGCAATTTAATTCAAAGAGAATAATTATAAACTGAAAATACCTCAATTATCATTAAATAAAAATGTCATCAACAGCCAATTGGGCAACATCAATCAAACATAATAAAGGCTTCAGAGAAATCAAAATATAAAAGAGAAATTAAATAGTAAAAAGGAATATTAAACCTGGATCGAGAGTCACTCTAGAAAGAGAAGTCCTAAATCCTAAGAGAGAGAGAGAAGAAAGAACCTCCCTCTCCAAAACTACATCTAAAACATGAAAAGTAAATTATGAGAGGCTCCTTGAATGGATGCATTCTCCCACTTCATAAACTCTGGTCTATGCCTTCTGGACTTGGATTTGGGCCAAAAAGGGCTTTAGAACTCGCTGGGGCATGTTCTGTAATTTTCTGGTGCGTGGCCTCTGTCACGCGTCCGCGTGGGTCACGCGGTCGCGTCATTCGGAGCTTTTCCTTGCCACGTGGTCGCGTCAGTCATGCGACCGTGTCATGTGCGTTCTGCTAGAGGCGCGCGGTCGCGTCTGTCATGCGGCCACGTCGCTACTGATTCGTGCTTGGCACGTGATCGCGTCGTCCATGCGATCGCGTGGATACCAATTTCCTTAAAGCTCCGTTTTGCTTTCTCCTTTCCCTTTGGTATGTTTCCTTTTTCATCCTTTAAGTCATTCTGCCTTAGAAACTCTGAAACTACTCAACACGCTAATCATGGCATCGAATGAAAATAAAGGTAATTAAAATAATTAATTTTCAAAGCTTCGAAAACATGTTTTTCACGATATGACATAATAAGGGAGGAAAAGTAAAACCATGCAATTAATGTGAATAAGTAGGTGAAGGATTGTATAAATCACTCAAATTAAGCACAAAATATCTCATGAAATATGGGTTTATCAACCTCCCCACACTTAAACACTAGCATGTCCTCATGCTAAATCCAAGGTAAATAATTAAGGTTAAAGTGATGGAATGCAATGCAACCTAAATTAAATGCAACTAAATGCAAATTGTTTCTACCTACTTGGTTAAAAATAAATAAGTTCTTCAAGACAAATATGAACTGGATTTCACTAATTCAAATCACAAAATACAATACAAATAACTTGCAAGAAGAAGATAGCTCTTGAAAGCAGGGAACATAGAATTGAGCACTGAACCCTTGGTAGTGTATATCATTCTAACTTTCAAGTGTCTAAGGTCAATTCTCTCAATTCTCTACTAATCTTGCTTTCTATAGCTTGCTCTTCATCTAACAATCAACAAAAAATTAATGCACCAATACACAAATCAAGAGGTCTTTTAAGGGTTGTAATGGGGCTAGGGTCAAGGTAGGATTGTATTTGGCTAAGTGGACTAAAATTTGAATCCTTAATTAACTGAAACTTTCCCACCTAACTTAAACAATCTATGTAATCATAATACAAAATCTAGCCATCCATTAACCATGTTTTCCACATATTCATGCATTCTAATTTTAAGTACAATACATATGCATTGCCTTCACTACTTACTTTGGGGCATTTTGTCCCCTTTTTCTTATTTGCTCTTTTTTTTATGCATATGATTAATTTATTGAATGCATGAACATGTCCTAAACATTTTTTTCACATTTTCAGAAAATTCTAACATACTCAATTCTCAAACCAGATGTTTCCAAACCCACTCTTCCCCACACTTAATTCATAAGCATTCTCACTAGTCTAAGCTAACCAAGGATTCAAATTAAGGACATTATTGTTTTTCACTTAGAGTTAATGATGTGCTAAAATAAAGAACAAAGGGGTAAAATAGGCTCAAAATTGGTTTGCAATAGATAATGAAAAGGTTAAGGCCATATGGGTATGTAAGCTCAGTGAAACAAGGCCTCAATCATATAAGTGTATGCATACATTAAACAATGGAAATATAGAATCAAGCAAGACAAAGATCACAATTTTAGAGAGAAAAATACACACCAAAAATAAAATATTGGTTGATAAAATACAACCAATCAAATAGGCTCAAAATCTCACTGGTTTTGTGTGTTCAAGCTTTAAACCATGTTCCTAAATAATATTTCTTCAGACAAGTGTAACATTAAATTTTATTCAAATTAGTGAAATGCTCCAAAAGGTTTCTTGAAAAAGAAAATATTACTTTAACCAAGTGGTAAAATATGCAAAGATCAAACAAATATGCAAATGCAACAACTAATCTACAAAGAAAATTTAAACATTGGTGTTTGAGACAAGAAAGTACTAACCCATGGAGATCGGTATCGACCTCCCCACACTTAAAGATTGCACCGTCCTCGGTGTATGCTGAGATGTGCAGGTGGACGGGTTGTTCCAACTGATGCTATTCTTCAAGATTTTGCAGATGGACTTGTTTGTCTCCCCATGTAAACTTCTTTTCGTTCCCTTCTTGGTGGCCATCCTGAAAGAAAAAAAAGGAAAGAAGAGTAACCCAAAAATAAAGATAGAAAATAAATGAAATATGGGTTGGGTAATGCCAAACGATAATGGTCTCATTTACATGGAAGCTTCAGCATGTACGTGAGAAAACAATAGAAGCCATGGCATACTAGTGGTATAAAATTTGTAACATAGGGGAGGAGTGTGGGCAGTGGAAGTATCAATACAAGCTCATGTCAATGCAAATGGAGTGCAAGTATCATAAAAGGTTGGCATTGGCATACAATTAATATCATCCCACAGTGTAAAACAAGTTACCAAAATAAATTAAAGAAAAGAAGCAACAGTTGAATAAGAAAATTTTTTAACACCAATGGAAAAATAAAAATGTGCGCAAAATTAAAATGTAATGAATGAAATATGCAAATAAAAATAAAATAAAAAGAAAAAGAAGAATGAGAAGGGAAGGAAGGGAAGAGGAAGTAAATAAGAAAGGAGAAGAAAAATTAGGATTTGGAGGAGAGAAAGATAAGATATGTGGCAATTTTAGGGTGAGCTGTACGGTGCATGCGACGCGGCCGCGGAAGGCACGCGTTTGCGTGGGTGCGCATCAGGTAAGACGACGCGATCGCGTCAGTCACGCGGTCGCGTGACCCGTGTTGCGCTGCTGGCGCGAGTGCAGCCTCGCTCCAGCACAACTCTCTGTTCGATTCAATTTAATTGCCAAAATTGGGTGACGCGATCGCGTGGGTGACGCGATCGCGTGGATGGCCATTTTTGGAAAACGATGCGGCCGCATGGGGCACGCGGTCGCGTGGGAGGGTTTGGGCTTCTAGCACGAGTCCAGTCCAATTCCAGCACAACCTTTGGCCATGCACCTTTTTGACGTCGAAAATCAGGGCACGCGGCCGCGTGGGGCATGCGGTCGCGTGGGAGGCCATTATGCCCATGTGACGCGGACGCGTCAGCGACGTGGTCCCGTGGGTCGATATGTGCCATTAGCACGCCTCCAGCCACGCTCCAGCATGACTCTCTGTTCATTTTTATTTTTCCTTCCTCTCCAAGCGACGCGGACGCGTCGCTGATGCGATCGCGTCACGTAGCGAAATTTTTTTTTAATGCATGAACAATGCAGAATGCAATGACTAACATGAATGCTTATGCATGATTCCAGGTTTAATAAATTAAAATAAAAAAGGAAAAATGAACGCAATTAACAAGAAATAAATTGAAAACGAAACGACCATACCATGGTGGGTTGTCTCCCACCTAGCACTTTTAGTTAAAGTCCTTAAGTTGGACATTGGAGGAGTATCCTGTTATGGTGGTTTATGTTTAAATTCGTCCAAAAACCTCCACCAGTGCTTGGAATGCCAATAGCCTCCGGGGTCCCAAACTAGGCATGTGAAGCTTCTGAGCAGCTTTAAATATATTGTTCGGCTCCCGGGACGACAAATGTTAGAATAAACTCCAGGATTCGAAGCCTTGCTTTTAAATCCGCCTCCATCCTGATCTACATGTCTCCATTCGGGCGGTTTAAAAAGTAGAATCTCACCGTGGTGACCAAACGTTCTCCATGATCCGTGCAATTGAGTATGATACCAATCCGTGTACTTCGATGTGAAGCGTGGAACCTTATTGAACCTTGTGCACCAGCTCTGAGTACGAGCCATTTCCCTCTTACTCTTAAAGCCGCAGAGAGCTCTAAGCTGGCCATCTGTTTCAAGTAAACCATATTCAAGTGAATAAGTAAAGTTATAAGTTACGGATTGTACCCACTTGAAGCTTGCATTAGGTGGTAGTGGCCTTGGGATAGGTGTTTTGGGTGGTTCTGTAAGTTCTACTCCCTTGTGGTCTTCAGTGAATTCCTCCACATCCTTGCAAGAGTCCTCAATTGTATCTGTGTCCAAGTCAAAGTCTTCTATGTCTTCCTCATCACTCAAGTCATAGATTGGAGGTTGAGAGAAATCCACCTCCGCATCATCTTCATATTCACTTGGGGAAGATTCTTCGGTTTCAGAGAATTCACTTGCGGACGCAAGTTCATCACCAAGAGAGCTAGACTTGTGAATATCATCATCAAGGGAATTTGCTTCTTGGATTATTCCGTCTGATTCTTCGTAAACGACTTGCCTTGGAGATTGTACAGTATCTTCCTTAGCATCAACTGTAGCATCCTGGACGGAGTTTTCTTCAATTCTGGATTCCCAAGGAAGTTCAGCATCGCCTAGATCTTCAACCAACTCTTCTTCTTGAACAAAGACAGCCTCTTCTAATTGTTCTAGTACAAATTCATTCTCTGCCTTGTCCACTGGAGTCTCTAGTATTTCTTTCGTGCTACGCTCTTCATCGGGTTGTCCACATGGAGCTGTGGTTGATCCTTGTATATTTGAGCGTTTAGTGGCCCATTGGATTAGTGCGTGCTCCAGTTGTTGAATGGTTGTTTGAAATTTAGTTATTGTTTCTTTTAGGCGATCCTCTGCTTCGCGGTTTGCTGGACTTAGACATGATACATAGGGAAGTGGTGATGATTGGGAACGATTGGATTGGTATTGGGGTAAGGAAGGATCATATGATGGCGAATGGTGAAGAGAAGCTTGTGAGTGTGGTGGTTTGAGGTTATGTTGAAAGGACGGTTCATATGCACGGGGTGGGGCTTGTTGGTAGTTACAAGGTTGTCCACCATGTCTTTCAGCTGGGTATGCGCGGTAGAATGGTCTTTGTCCAGGATATCTCGGAGGGTGTTGCTGCCAAAAAGGTTGATTAGATCCTCTTGGTTCCATCCATCCTTGATTGGTCTGACCTTGACGCACATTCCTGCTGTAACTTCTATTTCCTTTAACAATATTAGAACCAAACTCAAAGCGAGAGGGGTGAGAGTTCATAGTAGCAAATAAAGATAAAAAGGAAAAACAAAAATAAATAAACAAGCAAAAGAAAAGTATTTACAATAACCAATAATAAGGCACACGTTAGCAGTTCCCCGGCAACGGCGCCATTTTGATGAGAGAACTTTTGCGTGGTCTAGAAATTTACGGATAAATCCTCGTTGCAAGTATAGTTTCTAAACCTTCAAAAGTCCTTTCATACAAACGTTTTGGGTGTCACAAGTAACAAACCCCTTTAGAAATTGTTAACCGAGTATTCAAACCTCGGGTCGTCTTCTCAAGGAACTGCGAGGAAGTATGTTCTTATTATTGGTTATAAAGGTTGTAACCGGGGTTTAGAAGGTGAGAAGCAAGTAATTTAAATGATGAGTGAATTAAATGGCAATTAAAAATAAATAATATTTGTAAAACAACTTTTGGCAAGATAAGGGAATTTAGAGGTCTAACTTAGTTGTCTCTCTCAACTATAATAAAAGTTGAATCTAAACTCCACTTGGTCAACCTTTGCCAGGGCAAAGGAAAGTCAAGGGACTAATTAAACTGACCTTTGAATCCTAATTATTTCCGAAGAAAAGGTTGGGATTATTCAGGTTCAGCTCAATTAGCAAGATAACGGTTATTAATTATGTTGAGTCTAATAACTGTTGAGTTACTAAATTCTTAATCAGAACCAAAAGGGGAAAAAGTAAAATTGCTGGAATAATAAAAATATCCTTAGATGGGAAGCAATGACAATTTAATTCAAAGAGAATAATTATAAACTGAAAATACCTCAATTATCATTAAATAAAAATGTCATCAACAGCCAATTGGGCAACATCAATCAAACATAATAAAGGCTTCAGAGTAATCAAAATATAAAAGAGAAATTAAATAGTAAAAAGGAATATTAAACCTGGATCGAGAGTCATTCTAGAAAGAGAAGTCCTAAATCCTAAGAGAGAGAGAGAGAGGAGAGAACCTCCCTCTCCAAAACTACATCTAAAACATGAAAAGTAAATTATGAGAGGCTCCTTGAATGGATGCATTCTCCCACTTCATAACCTCTGGTCTATGCCTTCTGGACTTGGATTTGGGCCAAAACGGGCTTTAGAACTCGCTGGGGCGTGTTCTGAAATTTTCTGGTGCGTGGCCTCTGTCACGCGTCCGCGTGGGTCACGCGGTCGCGTCATTCGGAGCTTTTCCTTGCCACGCGGTCGCGTCAGTCATGCGACCGTGTCATGTGCGTTCTGCTAGAGGCGCGCGATCGCGTCAGTCATGCGGCCACGTCGCTGCTGATTCGTGCTTGGCACGCGATCGTGTCGTCCATGCGATCGCGTGGATACCAGTTTCCTTAAAGCTCCGTTTTGCTTTCTCCTTTCCCTTTGGTATGTTTCTTTTTTCATCCTTTAAGTCATTCTGCCTTAGAAACTATGAAACTACTCAACACGCTAATCATGGCATTGAATGGAAATAAAGGTAATTAAAATAATTAATTTTCAAAGCTTAGGAAACATGTTTTTCACGATATGACATAATAAGGGAGGGAAAGTAAAACCATGCAATTAATGTGAATAAGTAGGTGAAGGATTGTATAAATCACTCAAGTTAAGCACAAAATATCTCATGAAATATGCGTTTATCAAACCTCCCAACACCAAACTTAGAGTTTCAATGTGGGGGTTCAACACCAAACTTAGAAGTTGGTTATGGCCTCCCAACACCAAACTTAGAGTTTGACTGTGGGGGCTCTGTTTGACTCTGTTTTGAGAGAAGCTCTTCATGCTTCCTCTCCATGGTTACAGAGGGATATCCTTGAGCCTTAAACACTAAGGATTCTTCATTCACTTGAATGATTAATTCTCCTCTGTCAACATCAATCATAGCCTTTGTTGTGGCTAGGAAGGGTCTGCCAAGAATGACGGATTCATCCATGCACTTCCCAGTCTCTAGGACTATGAAATTAGCAGGGATGTAATGGTCTTCAACCTTTACCAGAACATCATCTACAAGTCCATAAGCTTGTTTTCTTGAATTGTCTGCCATCTCTATTGAGATTCTTGCAGCTTGTACCTCAAAGATCCCTAGCTTCTCCATTACAGAGAGAGTCATGAGGTTTATGCTTGACCCTAGGTCACACAGAGCCTTCTTGAAGGTCATGGTGCCTACTGTACAAGGTATTGAGAACTTCCCAGGGTCCTGTCTCTTTTGAGGTAATCTCTGCCTAGTCAAGTCATCCGGTTCTTTGGTGAGCAAAAGGGGTTCATCCTCCCAAGTGTCATTACCAAATAACTTGTCATTTAGCTTCATGATTGCTCCAAGGTACTTAGCAACTTGTTCTTCAGTGACATCTTCATCCTCTTCAGAGGAAGAATACTCATCAGAGCTCATGAATGGCAGAAGTAAATCCAATGGAATCTCTATGGTCTCAGTATGAGCCTCAGATTCCCATGGTTCCTCATTAGGGAACTCATTGGAGGCCAGTGGACGTCCATTGAGGTCTTCCTCAGTGGCGCTCACTGCCTCTTCCTCCTCTCCAAATTCGGCCATGTTTATGGTCTTACACTCTCCTTTTGGATTCTCTTCTGTATTGCTTGGAAGAGTACTAGGAGGGAGTTCGGTAACTTTCTTACTCAGCTGACCCACTTGTGCCTCCAAGTTTCTAATGGAAGACCTTGTTTCAGTCATGAAACTTTGAGTGGTTTTGATTAGATCAGAGACCATGGTTGCTAAGTCAGAGTGGCTCTGCTTAGAATTCTCTGTCTGTTGCTGAGAAGATGATGGAAAAGGCTTGCCATTGCTAAACCTATTTCTTCCACCATTATTGTTGTTGAAACCTTGTTGAGGTCTCTGTTGATCCTTCCATGAGAGATTTGGATGATTTCTCCATGAAGGATTATAGGTGTTTCCATAGGGTTCTCCCATGTAATTCACCTCTTCCATTGAAGGGTTCTCAGGATCATAAGCTTCTTCTTCAAATGAAGCATCCTTAGTACTACCTGGTGCAGCTTGCATTCCAGACAGACTTTGAGAAATCATATTGACTTGCTGAGTCAATATTTTGTTCTGAGCCAGTATGGCATTTAGAGTATCAATCTCAAGAACTCCTTTCTTCTGATTCGTCCCATTGTTCACAGGATTTCTTTCAGAAGTGTACATGAATTGGTTATTTGCAACCATTTCAATCAGTTCTTGAGCTTCTGCATGCGTCTTCTTCAGATGAAGAGATCCTCCAGCAGAGCTATCCAATGACATCTTGGACAGTTCAGACAGACCATCATAGAAGATACCAATGATGCTCCACTCAGAAAGCATGTCAGAAGGACACTTTCTGATCAATTGTTTGTATCTTTCCCAAGCTTCATAGAGGGATTCACCTTCCTTCTGTCTGAAGGTTTGGACTTCCACTCTAAGCTTACTCAATTTTTGAGGTGGAAAGAACTTTGCCAAGAAGGCATTGACTAGCTTTTCCCAAGAGTTCAGGCTTTCTTTAGGTTGTGAGTCCAACCATATCCTAGCTCTGTCTCTTACAGCAAAAGGGAATAGCATAAGTCTGTAGACCTCAGGGTCAACCCCATTAGTCTTGACAGTGTCACAGATTTGCAAGAATTCAGCTAAAAACTGATGAGGATCTTCCAATGGAAGTCCATGGAACTTGCAATTCTGTTGCATTAGAGAAACTAATTGAGGCTTAAGCTCAAAGTTGTTTGCTCCAATGGCAGGGATAGAGATGCTTCTCCCATAAAGGTTGGGAGTAGGTGCAGTAAAGTCACCCAGCACCTTCCTTGCATTGTTGGCATTGTTGATGTTTTCGGCTACCATGTCTTCTTCTTTGAAGAATTCTGCTAGGTCCTCTACAGAGAGTTGTGCTTTAGCTTCTCTTAGCTTTCGCTTCAAGGTCCTTTCAGGTTCAGGGTCAGCCTCAACAAGAATGCTTTTGTCTTTGCTCCTGCGCATATGAAAGAGAAGAGAACAAGAAAATATGAAATCATCTATGTCACAGTATAGAGATTCCTTGAGGTGTCAGAGGAATAGAAAAATAGAAGGAAGAGGTAGAAGAATTCAAACTTAGAAAGATAGAGTTTGAACTATACATGTTAGTCCATAGATAGAAGGATGTGAGAAGAGGGGAAGAGATTTTCGAAAATAAATTTAAAAGGATTTTAAAAACATTTTGAAAAATTGAAGAATGATTTTCGAAAAATATGATTGGGAAAGAGATAAAGTGATTTTTGAAAAAGATTTTGAAATTAGAAATCAAAAAGATATTATTGAAAACTTATTTTGAGAAAGATGTGATTAAAAAGATATGATTGAAAATATATAGTTTTAAAAAGATATGATTGAGAAGATGTGATTGAAAAACAATTTAAAAAGATTTGATTTTTAAAATCAATGACTTGGCTAACAAGAAAAGATATGATTCAAACATTAAACTTTTCTCAATAGAAAAGGTAACATACTTGAAATGTTGAATCAAATCATTAATTGTTAGCAAGTATTTTTGAAAATGGAAAGAAATTGATTTTAAAAATATATGATTGAAAAGATATGATTTGAAAAAGATTTGATTTTGAAAAATTATGAAAACTTGAAAAAAATTTGAATTGAAAACAAAATCTTCCCTCTTGTGCCATCCTGGCGTTAAACGCCCAGAATGGTATACATTCTGGCATTTAACGCCCAAATTGCTACCCTTTTGGGCGTTAAATGCCCAGCCAGGCACCTTGGCTGGCGTTTAAACGCAGTTTTCCTTCTTCACTGGGCATTTTGACCGCCCAGCTTTTTCTGTGTAATTCCTCTGTTGTATGTTCTAAATCTTCAATTCTCTGTATTATTGACTTGAAAAGACACAAATTAAATTTTTTTTTGGATTTTTAATGATGAGGAAAAACCAAAATGCAACTAAAATCAAATAAACAATGCATGCAAGACACCAAACTTAGAAGTTTGTATACTACTGACACTAACAAATTGAGAATGCATATGAGAAACAACAAAACACACAAAACAAGAGAATTTAAAGATCAGAGCAAGTAAATCATCAAGAACAACTTGAAGATCAATGAGGACACATGAATGAATGCAAGAAGAACAGAAACATGCAATTGACACCAAACTTAAAGTGAGACACTAGACTCAAACAAGAAATATTTTTGGTTTTTATGATTTTGTAATTTTCTTTTGGTTTTTTCGAAAATTATGTGGAAAAAGAAAATAAAGAAATTCAAAATTTTTAATAAGAATTCCAGGAATCATGCAATGTTAGTCTAAAGCTTCAGTCTAAAGGAATTAGACATAGCTAGCCAACCTTCAGCAGGACATTGCATTCAAGAGCTAAATTGATGAAGATCAATCAGCTTTGGTGATGATAAGAACATCACCTTGAAACACTAGAATTCATTCTTAAAAATTCTGAAAAATACCTAATCTAAGCAACAAGATGAACCGTCAGTTGTCCAAACTCAAACAACCTCTGGCAACGGCGCCAAAAACTTGGTGCACGAAATTGTGATCATCAATGGTGCCATCAACACGGTATGCTCAATTGCAATCTCAACTCTTTATCACAACTTCGCACAACTAACCAGCAAGTGCACTGGGTCGTCCAAGTAATAAACCTTGCGCGAGTAAGGGTCGATCCCACGGAGATTGTTGGTATGAAGCAATGATAAACCACTATTTTATAGTTTATATTGTGTTTAATTGTGTGGTTTTGTCATGATCCTTACCCACTTATTCATCAATTTAGCATGCATTTAGATTTCCTTCCTGAATTTATTACATGTTTGAAAATTGCTTCCTAGAGACTTTAATTATTTAATTTTAATTCTCCTTTATTCCATTCGATGTCGTAATCTGTGTGTCAAGCATTTCAGGCTTTATAGGGCATGAATGAGACGAAGATTGGAGAGGAAGCTAGCAAAAATGGAAGGAACACAAGAGTTTGAGGAGATAACCAGCGAAAAGTGACGCGGTCGCATGGCTCACGCGACCGCGCGAAGGAGCGCAAATCGCAGTGACGCGGCCACAGGGCTTGCGCGGCCGCGCGGATTGGAAAGCACAAGCAACGCGGTAGCGTGGACGACGCGAACGCGTGAAGAGGAAAAGCGCCAGCGACGCGTCCGCATGGACGACGCAATCGCGTGACATGTGCGATCTGCATAAACTGCAGAATCTGAAACCAGCGACTTTGGACCCTATTTCGGCCCAATTTTCGGCCCGGAACAGCAGACTAGAGTCAGAGAATATGCAGAAACAAGATTGACATTCATTGAGTAGTTTTAGATCTAGTTTTTTCACTCTCTTAGGTTTTTCTCTCTAGTTTTTAGAATTTTAATTTTCAATTGATCTTAGCATTGGAACATTGAGAAGAGTTATTTTCCTCATCAAGACTTCATCACTCTAGTTTGTTCTCTTAACTTGGTTTTATTCTTCCATGTTCTTTGTTATGTTCAATTTTGTCATTCAGATATTTTTTATGATTAATTAATGCAAGGATTATTTCTTTTTAATTTAAATTCCATTCCAATAATCATGTCTTCTTTTAATTCCCTTTCATGTGCCATGGATTCTTTATTTACAATGCGTGAGTAGTTTCATTACTTGATGGGGAGTTGATTAAAAGGAACTCTTGAGTTGGAAGAATTGAAAGAAAAATTTGTAATTGGGTTAAATGTTGGATTGTTATCCTGTCACCGACGCCAATCCCTTTGAACTAAGTGGGTTGCAACTTGTGAACAGATCTAGCATTTCCACTTGTTTGACTTTCTCTTACCTAGTAAGGGATAACCAAACAGAATAACTATTAATTATAAATTAATCTTACAATCACACCATCAATGATAGAGATTCTAACCAATCAATTCCCAGTCAAGGCCTCTTATTTTTATTATTTAAAATTCCTCAATTTGAATCCCAATTTACTTAGCTCAACTCTTTTTGGAATATCTGATTGATAAAACAGCAAATTTTTTTGCAACTCGTTGGGAGACGACCTGGGACTTAAAACTCCCAGTAATTTTAATTTAAACTTTCAGTGACATATTTCTAAATTGATAGGCAGATTTTTGGTGAGTTAAGAACTATACCTGCAACGTAACCATTTTAATAAATTTTTAATTCACCAGCTTCTGCACCTCATCAATTTTTGGCGCCATTGCGGGGGAGTTGCAATAGAGTGCTTATTTTATTAATTATAATTTATTTATTTGCATTTTCTTTAATTTTGCTACTATGAGCTGCGTGTTTCTTCTGTCAAATGACACGTTCACTTCCTGATCCGCGCTTGCTAATATTCGATCCTGAAATTGAAAGAACAATTTCATGAATAAGGCAAGAACAGCGTAGGTTAGTCCGCTCTGAGGGCAGATCTAAAAGTGAATCTGAGGAAGAAACCAGCCCACGTTCTACTGATTCGGTTGTTTTACGTGCAGAAAACATGGCAGCTAGAAGAATTACCATTCAGGAGGAAGGAGCTCCTGATTTTACACTGCAACCGTTTCAAGCGCATCATCCAGCGGTAGCTACGGATTTTGAAATAAAGACCGCACTGCTAAATTTGATGCCGAAGTTTCATGGCCTACCTGCTTAAGAGCCTATCAAGCACTTGAGAGATTTCCAGGCAGCCTGTTCTACTGTCAGGCGTGATGGCGCTGATGAAACTTCAATTCTGCTGAAAGCTTTTCCGTTTTCTCTTGAGGGAAAAGGAAGAGAGTGGTACTACACTCAACCTCTAGCAAACATATCCAACTGGGATACACTCAGAAAAGAGTTCCTAGAGAAATTCTTCCCATCTGAAGTTACTGATAAACTGAGGAAGGATATCTCTACAATTGTTCAGGATGACAATGAGACTCTCTTTGAATACTGGGAGCGCTTCAATAATCTTCTGGAAGCATGCCCCCACCACATGATTGACAGATCGTGCTACTCAGCTATGTCACACAAGGTATGAGACCCTAAGATAAGACCACATTGGAAAGTGCCAGCAATGGGTCTATGAAGAAGTACAAGACCACTGATGAAGCTTGGCAATTGATCAGTGATTTAGCTGAATCTACTCGGAACCACAGACGGAAGCAAGGCCGTTCAAGGGCCGTTGCAGAAGTATCTTCTGACATAGAGACTGCTGCTCTGAATTGAAGCATCTGTGAAGTGACCAACCTGCTGAAGCAAATGCAGTTAATTCAACAAGCTCAGCAAACTCAACCGCAGCAAATCCAACAATTAGTTCCACAAAGAATTTGCAGAATTTGTGCTGATTACAACCATTACACTGATGAATGCCCGCAGCTCCAACAAGAAGACAACATGGTGGCATCTACTCACAACTTCTATGACCACCCCAACCAAGGGTACAATCAAAGTGGAAATAATAACCATGGATGGCAGGACAATTCAAACCAAAATTGGAGGGATAACAATAATAGGGGAGGTAGAGATAATCAGGAAAATCAGAGGTGGAATAATTACAACAACAGGCAGCAAAATCAACCATACCAAGCATCTCACCTGAGGTAAAACCAAGGACTACCAAACAATCAGCAGCAAACCTCTCAATTTACTCATTCTTCTGTATCTTCTAATGAAGAATTATTACAAGCTTTTGAGAAAAGACAACTGGCCATGGAAAATACCATCGTGAACAGTACCTCTACTCTACAAGCTTTTATGACACAACTTGGTTCAGCACAAAATTCCAGTAACCAACCTTCAAGCACCACTGGAATCCCCTCTCAACCATTACCCAATCCAAAGGGAGGAATTAATGCCATCACCCTGAGGTCCGGAACCACACTGCAGGAGAGGAATCAGAAGGAACCAAGCTCACCAGAATACGCCTTAGCTGAAGAGGTGGTAGAAATCGAAGATGTTGAAGAGGAAGAGGATATACAGGACATAGCTGAAGAAGAGATAGCTCAACCACAAGAAGAGGCACAAAAAGGTGCAGGCACCACAGAAAACACTACTCCCATTCCATTTCCACAACTTGCAAGGAAGCCTAGGAAGCAGCTGGAACCTGATCCTAAAATGGTAGAAATATTCAAAAAGGTTGAGGTAATTGTTCCCCTTTTTGATGTTATTCAGCAGGTACCTAAATATGCAAAGTTTCTAAAAGACTTATGTATCCATAAAGATAAAATTACTGAATTAGAAACTATTCCTTTAGGTAGTTCTATATCTGCTTTAATGGGAGGATTACCTGAAAAATGTAGTGATCCAGGTCCTTGCATAGTTAGTTGTACTATTGGTGGTGTAGTAATTTATGATTGCATGTGTGACTTAGGAGCATGTGTCAGTATAATGCCTTTGTCTATATATGATGTTTTAAGGCTCCCTCCCTTAAAAAGGTCGGCAGCTCGTTTTGTGTTAGCAGATAAAAGCATTATTACAGTTGCTGGAGTTGCTGAAGATGTTTTGGTGAACATTAAAGGGCTCACATTTCCCACTGATTTTTATATCTTGGAGATGCCCCATAATGATTCAGATAAGCCATCATCAATCCTACTTGGAAGACCATTCCTGAAGACATCAAAATTCAAATTGGATGCTTTTTCAGGGACATACTCCTTTGAAATAGATGGCCGCATAGTAATCTTCAATCTGAATGGAGTCATTGACAACCCCCCAGAAGATCATTCTATCTTCCAGTGTGATGTCATAGACGAAAGTGTGGCTGAAGTTCAAAAGGAAGAGTTTAAAGAGAGGCACACTAGACAAGGTCCAAGTGTGGGGACCTTCTTAACTGACAATGAGGACACTTTGCCATTTTCACAAGCCCCAGATAACCCAGAGCCTGTCCATGATCAAAAGTTAGAATTGAAACCTCTCCCTCCACATCTCAAATATGCTTACCTTGAGGATGAGCAGAAGCTTCCGGTTATTATTGCAAGAGAACTGACTTCTCAACAAGAAGAACAGCTACTTGATGTGTTGAGGAAGCATAAGAAGGCAATAGGGTGGAGTTTGGCAGACATAGTAGGAATCAACCCTCAAATATACGAGCACAGAATATTTTTAGAAGAGGGAGCAAGACCTGTCCGTCAACCACAAAGAAGATTGAATCCCACCATCTTGGAAGTTATCAAAAAGGAAGTGACCAGACTATTGGAGGCCGGTATCATATATCCCATTTCAGACAGTGAATGGGTAGGCCCAGTGCAAGTGGTGCCCAAAAGGTCCGGAGTCACTACAGTGAAAAATGAGCATGGAGAGCTCATAGCAGTTAGAGTTCAGAATGCTTGGAGAGTCTGCATTGATTACAGACGTCTCAACCAAGCTACTCGTAAGGATCACTATCCACTTCCATTCATTGATCAAATGCTGGATCGCCTGTCAGGTAAATCACATTATTGTTTTTTAGATGGTTACACAGGTTATTTCTAGATTCATATAGCTCCTGAAGATCAGGAAAAGACTACTTTTACATGTCCTTTTGGGACCTATGCTTATAAAAGAATGCCCTTTGGCTTGTGCAATGCACCAGCTACTTTCCAAAGGTGCATGATGAGTCTTTTCTCCGATCTTATTGAGGACTGTATGGAAGTTTTTATGGACGATTTTAGCATTTATGGTGATTCTTTTAACCTTTGCTTAGATGGATTATCTAGAGTATTAGATAGATGTATTAATACAAACCTTGTATTGAATTTCGAAAAATGCCACTTTATGGTAAAGCAAGGGATTGTATTGGGACATGTGGTATCTAATAATGGCATTTCTGTAGACCCAGCAAAGGTGAATGTTATTTCTA
The DNA here is from genome assembly GCF_003086295.3 of Arachis hypogaea. Classification (NCBI taxonomy): domain Eukaryota; kingdom Viridiplantae; phylum Streptophyta; class Magnoliopsida; order Fabales; family Fabaceae; genus Arachis; species Arachis hypogaea. The sequence goes on along the minus strand of NC_092045.1, from coordinate 84,919,252 downwards.
GTTTACCTTACCCTTCCTCTGTGAGGGAAGTCCGTTCGTTCCTTGGCCATGCAGGTTTCTACAGGAGATTTATTAAGGACTTTAGTAAGGTGGCACTTCCCTTATCCAGATTACTAAAAAAGGATATTGAGTTCGAGTTCAGTGAGGATTGCAAACAAGCATTTGATAAGCTAAAGACTGCTCTAACTCAAGCTCCAATTGTGAGAGGACCCGATTGGAGCCAGCCATTTGAAATCATGTGCGATGCTTCCAACCATGCAGTAGGAGCAGCATTGGCTCAGCGTGAAGGTAAAAATCCTTTTGTTATTGCCTATGCGTCTAAGACTTTAGAAACTGCCCAGTCCAATTATACCACTACTGAGAAAGAGCTACTCGCTATTGTTTTTGCTCTGGATAAATTCCGGGCTTATTTACTTGGTACTAGAGTAGTAGTGTATTCGGACCATGCAGCTCTAAAGTATCTATTGGCTAAAAAGGAATCCAAACCAAGACTTATACGTTGGATACTGCTGTTACAAGAGTTTGATTTAGAAATCAAGGATAGGAGTGGTAATCAAAATTTAGTTGCAGACCACTTGAGTCGCCTTGAACATATTAAGGATGATTCTACTCCTATAGATGATAATTTTCCTTTTGACAACCTGCAAGCAGTATCTGAAGTAGTCCCTTGGTATACACTTGTTGCTAATTATTTAGTTAGCCGCACATTTCCTCCACATTTTTCTAAACATCAAAGAGACAAGCTGAAAAGCGAGTCTAAATATTATATATGGGATGACCCATATTTATGAAGATGTGGCGCTGACCAGATAATTAGACGTTGTATACCTCAATCAAAATTCCAGTCTATTTTAGAAGCCTGTCACTCATCTGAAAGTGGAGGACATTTTGGCCCTCAACGAACAGCTAGAAAAATTTTAGACTGTGGATTCTGGTGGCCTACTTTTTTTAGAGATGCTGCTGAGTTTTGTAAATCTTGTCACCCATGCCAGAAATTTGGTAACATATCCAAGAGGGATGAGATGCCTCAACAATATATGCTTTTCTATGAAATTTTTGATGTTTGGGGCATTGACTTCATGGGTCCATTTCCAAATTCTAGTGGATATTTTTATATATTGTTAGCTGTAGATTATGTTTCCAAATGGGTGGAAGCAATTCCTACCCGCACTGATGATGCTAACACTGTTGTTTCCTTTGTGAGAAACCATATTATATGCCGCTTTGGATCACCACGAGCGATCGTGAGCGATCAAGGCACCCATTTTTGTAACAGGAGACTAACCGGATTGATGAAGAAGCATGGGATAATCCATAAAGTTACAACAGCTTACCATCCCCAAACTAATGGGCAAGCCGAGGTGTCAAATAGAGAAATTAAACGTATCTTGCAAAAGATAGTAAAGCCTCACAGAAAAGACTGGAGCACCAGACTATAAGATGCACTGTGGGCATATAGAACAGCATACAAGACACCCATTGGGATGAGTCCCTTCCGCTTAGTTTATGGAAAAGCTTGTCATCTCCCAGTCGAAATCGAACACAAAGCCTTCTGGGCAGTTAAAGAGTGTAACATGGGGATTGAGAATGCTGGAGCTGAAAGAAAGTTACAACTGCAGGAACTGGAGAACCTTCGCCTAGAAGCTTATGAAAACTCCAGAATATACAAGGAAAAGATGAAAGCTGTGCATGATCAAAACATCAAGAAGAGAGAGTTCCAACCTGGAGATTTTGTTCTCCTTTACAAATCTCGACTGAGGCTCATGCCTGGCAAGTTGAGATCAAAATGGGAAGGTCCATACAGAATAGAGAAGGCTGAACCGTACGGAGTTTATCACCTAAGCCATCCTTCAAGTTCTACACTTATTAAAGTCAATGGACACCGTCTGAAGCTATACCATGGTGAGAAGGTGCAGAAGGGCAAGGATCTTGAGATCTTCTGCCTGGAAGATCCTTACATAGCAACAGATTGAGCTAGTGGAGCGTCCAACTTACGGACGTTAAAGCAAAGTGCTTGGTGGGAGACAACCCACCGCGGTATGATCGTTCTTTTCTTCACTTTTAGTTTTTCTTCTTTAAATAACTCTTCTCCTTATTAGTGCTTTCGTGCTCTTTCAATTACATGTTTTTATCTTTCTTAAAAAATAAAAAAATAAAAAATATATTTCGCCGCGCGACGCGATCGCACAAGCAACGCGTCCGCGTGGCAGGGGGAGTAAAGAAAAATAAACATGAACATAAAGTTTCGCAGGAGCAGCGCTGGAGTCGTGCCAGAGGCACAATTTACTCCACGCGACCGCGTCGCATGGAAATCATGGCCTCCCACACGACCGCGTGCTCCACGCGGCCGCGTGCCCTACATTTTCGACGTAAAAGGGTGCACATTGCTATATTGTGCGAGAGTGGTGCTGGAAGCACAATCCTGCGTCAGCGACCGCTGACGCGGTCATGTCAATTAACTTCTGATGCACACTCACGCGATCGCGTCACCTTAATTTGTCAATTGAATTATACTGAACAGAGAGTTGTGCTGGGGCGAGGCCGCACTCGCGCCAGCAGCACAATGCAGGTCACGCGACCGCATGACCGATGCGATCGCGTCCCCCTTCCTGATGCGCATCCACGCGAACGCGTGCCTTTCGCGGCCGCGTCACATGCGCCGCACAGCTCCACCCAATCAGCCAAATTATCTTATCTTTCTCTTCTCCAAACCCTACTTTTTCTTTCCCCCTTCCTTCTTCTTTCACCCTTTCCCCTTCTACCTCACCTTTCACTTTCTCTCTCTCTCACCACCATTAACAAGGTTTTACCTTCTTCTTCCTTCTTCTCTTTTCTATCATTCTTATTATAGTATGTATATATATTATTATTTTCTTTTTCTTTTCTTTTTCTTTTCACATCTTTATTTTTTCTTCTTCTTCTTTTACATGGTGTTAGGAACCTTTTGAGTCATCATTCCTCATTATATGCTTGTGGATTATTGCAAATTGTTTGACAATTATTTTTCTCCTATTTAAGGGATTACTTGCATGTTCAATTTCATACTTTTTATATCTTGTTTACCATGCATGCCATGTGTTTGTGAAAAAGCCCATATAGCACTATGCACTTTTCTACATTACTTTACTCTACTCTGCATTGCTTGCTTTTCACAAATTTCCTTTCATATTTTATTAATTAAATTTAATTGTCAATACAAACGTGATAGTTAGTTTGTTACAAATGGTAACCTAACTTGGACATTGAATGTTTGATATATGCTACTCATGCCTTTTCCTGCATGCCAATACACCTCTTGTATTCCATTGTCCTACATGCACTTGCTATATTTCCATTGATGAGCTTTTCACATGTATTTCGGACCATGTGTTAGTGCCATTTATCTTTATTGTGCATTGACTATCACTTACAATACCCTCTTCCTTGCTCTATCCCTTTGAATTTAATTTCCTTTCTCTTCCCTTCTTTCAGGATGGCCACCAAGAAAGGAAAAGAGAAAGCTACTTCCAAACCCCCAACAAGAAGAGGCACTAAAAGAGCCTTAGTGGCAGAGCCTTCTTCAACCGCAGTCAAGCCCTCAACAAAACGAGTTAAGAGGATAATAAAGGTTGACGACAAAGAGAAAGCCTTTCCAGCAAAGGACACTGCGCGATTTCCCAATCGCTACTGTGAGCAGATGTTCCCTATCCTAGCAGAAAGGAACTATAACAATGAATACCTTCTCATCCTCCCGCGCAATATTGCCACCTTTGTTGAGCCACAAATTGAGCGAAGAAAATGGGATTTCCTACGGAGACAGCCAAGGCAGGTCATGCAGTCTGTTTATGTCCGGCAGAAGCAAGTCCCCATCACAGAAGAGGCCATTCAGCAAGTTCTGAGTCTTTCCCCTATTCCCGCAGGATTGGACACTTTTCAAGAAGCCACCCTTCAGCGCCAGAAATACCAATTTGACTGGGACTCCGTTCTCAGAGTCATCACTTTACCTGGCAACCGTTGGATCTACGGATACCACCGCAACCGCCCTAAGGGAATCTTGGCTTCTGCACTTACCTTGGAGGCTCGCATATGGGCACAGATCATGTCCCATTACATCTTTCCGAGCACTCATGAGTCCTCCTTCACTGCGGATATGGCTGTTCTACTATGGTGCATCCTTACAGACTAACCTCTGAATTTCTCAAGACACATCCGGAATGCTATGGAGCATGTACAAATCGTGGGCAACTTACCTTTCCCCGCCTTGGTCTCAAATCTTGTCTCAACAGCTGGAGTCTCCTGTAGAGCTGGGGACACCAAAGCCATGCTTCCACGGGATGATCAATATGTCCCTAACGGGAAATACCTCAGATTTTTTGCCGCTACTACAAGCCAGCCTACTGAGCCGGTTGAAGATATTCCTTCTTCAACACCACAAGCATCTACCATTGAGAAATTGCTCTAGCAGATACTTGAAAAGTTGGATCGGCATGAACAGAAAGCAAAGATGAGGGAGTGCCGTAACGAGCGCCGATTCAAACACCTCAAGGAGCTACTCAAGGGACGCTTCAGAGACTCAGACACCCCGGACTCCACTTCTTTTACCAGCACCGGGAGCCATACTGGTCCCGACTGTGGAGATACTGCCACCAGCCCACCCCTGTTCCTGACAGATGGCACCGAGGACGGTGCAAAGCCTTAAGTGTGGGGAGGTCGGTCAGCACCTGACTTCCGGAGGTAAATTCTCTTCTCTGACACCAATAATTAGGATATTTTAGTTAGATTTTTTTTTCTTTCTTTTATAGAATAGAATAAATTGCACAGGTTAGGATAGTTGCATGCATGTTCTACTTGATTGAAAAGACAATAAGTTTCTTTTAAAAAAAATCTATCTTTGGAACAAAATTTCACTAATTTTTTTTCAAAGTTTTTTATGATAAATCTGCTTGAGGTGTATTTGGAACATGATGTTTGAGCTAAAGAACACACAACCTGTGAAAGATTTGAGCCTTTATGTATGGTTACACTATTTAACCATAATTATTTTATTCTTGTGTGTTTACTTCTCTATGATTGTAATCTATATTTTGTTTTACCTTATATGTCCAATATTTATTATATTTACATGCTTGCACATGATTGAGGCCATTATTTGTTTAAGAGACTTATCCAAATCAACCCTACCCTTTTCAATTACCCTTGTTAACCACTTTGAGCTTTTAAAACCCCATTTGTTCTATATTTTACCACATTACTAACCTTAAGCTGAAAAACAATTGCATATCCCAAATTGAATCTTTGGTTAGCTTAAGATAGAATTGTGTGTGCTAGTTATGTATAGGAAATTGTGGGAACAGAAGTTGTTAAGGGATGTGTCATGAAAATTTAAAGGAAATTTGGATACCCGCTCATGTGAAAATATAAGAATGAAAAATCTATGTGCATTGATAAGCTTTATTTATTCAAAAAAAAAATTCAATAAATAAGGGGACAAAATTACCCCAATGTTAAACTCAGAATTCAAAGATCAATGCACATATGATAGAATTAAAATACAAGGTTGAAACATGAGTATGGGTTGAAAAAGGGAATTATGGGTAACTAGGCATGAATTTGAAAGCATATAGAATATATGTATATTAGGTGAGAGCTTAGGTTAATTAAAGATTCAATTTATAAAGCTCACTTAGCCATATGTATATCCTTACCTGCACCTTGGCCCCATTACAACCCTGAAAAGACCTCATGATGTTTGCATTGGTATATTAACTGTTGTTGATTGGTTAGGAGAAAAACAAAAGTTAGAAAGCATGACTAGAGAAGAATAGAGTGATTACCCTATACACTAGAGATTAGAGCGTACATACATTATCAGTGAGGGTTCAATGCTTGAATTTTCATGTTTTCAGCCTTCATAAGCTATCTTCTTGCACCTTTATCGGTTTTATTATATGATGATAGAATTAGTGGAATTTGATTTGTAATTGTTTTGAAGGGCTTATTTACTTTTGATCAAGTGGATAATAATCATATAGTTGCATTTATTTATGTATGTAGGATTGCATTGCATTTCATGAGTTTCTGCATGTTCATACTTATTTCCTTGTCTCCTTCAATTTAGCATGAGGACATGCTAATGTTTAAGTGTGGGGATGTTGATAAACCACTATTTTATAGTTTATATTGTGTTTAATTGTGTGGTTTTGTCATGATCCTTACCCACTTATTCATCAATTTAGCATGCATTTAGATTTCCTTCCTGAATTTATTACATGTTTGAAAATTACTTCCTAGAAACTTTAATTATTTAATTTTAATTCTCCTTTATTCCATTCGATGCCGTAATCTGTGTGTCAAACGTTTCAGGCTTTATAGGGCATGAATGAGACGGAGATTGGAGAGGAAGCTAGCAAAAATGGAAGGAACACAAGAGTTTGAGGAGATAACCAGCGAAAAGTGACGCGGTCGCATGGCTCACGCGACCGCGCGAAGGAGCACAAATCGCAGTGACGCGGTCACATGGCTTGCGCGGCCGCGCAGATTGGAAAGCACAAGCAACGCGGTAGCGTGGACGACGCGAACGCGTGAAGAGGAAAAGCGCCAGCGACGCGTCCGCATGGACGACGCGATCGCGTGACATGTGCGATCTGCATAAACTGCAGAATCTAAAACCAGCGACTTTGGACCCTATTTCGGCCCAATTTTCGGCCCGGAACAGCAGACTAGAGTCAGAGAATATGCAGAAACAAGATTGACATTCATTGAGTAGTTTTAGATCTAGTGTTTTCACTCTCTTAGGTTTTTCTCTCTAGTTTTTAGAATTTTAATTTTCAATTGATCTTAGCATTGGAACATTGAGAAGAGTTATTTTCCTCATCAAGACTTCATCACTCTAGTTTGTTCTCTTAACTTGGTTTTATTCTTCCATGTTCTTTGTTATGTTCAATTTTGTCATTCAGATATTTTTTATGATTAATTAATGCAAGGATTATTTCTTTTTAATTTAAATTCCATTCCAATAATCATGTCTTCTTTTAATTCCCTTTCATGTGCCATGGATTCTTTATTTACAATGCGTGAGTAGTTTCATTACTTGATGGGGAGTTGATTAAAAGGAACTCTTGAGTTGGAAGAATTGAAAGAAAAATTTGTAATTGGGTTAAATGTTGGATTGTTATCCTGTCACCGACGCCAATCCCTTTGAACTAAGTGGGTTGCAACTTGTGAACAGATCTAGCATTTTCACTTGTTTGACTTTCTCTTACCTAGTAAGGGATAACCAAACAGAATAACTATTAATTATAAATTAATCTTACAATCACACCATCAATGATAGAGATTCTAACCAATCAATTCCCAGTCAAGGCCTCTTATTTTTATTATTTAAAATTCCTCAATTTGAATCCCAATTTACTTAGCTCAACTCTTTTTGGAATATCTGATTGATAAAACAGCACATTTTTCTGCAACTCGTTGGGACACGACCTGGGACTTAAAACTCCCAGTAATTTTAATTTAATCTTTCAGTGACATATTTCTAAATTGATAGGCAGATTTTCGGTGAGTTAAGAACTATACCTGCAACGTAACCATTTTAATAAATTTTTAATTCACCAGCTTCTGCACCTCATTGATGAGCGGATAATTTGTATACTTTTTGGCATTGTTTTTAGTATGTTTTTGATATGATATAGTTAGTTTTTGGTATATTTTTATTAGTTTTTAGTTAAAATTCACTTTTCTGGACTTTACTATGAGTTTGTGTGTTTTTCTGTGATTTCAGGTATTTTCTGGCTGAAATTGAGGGACCTGAGCAAAAATCTGATTCAGAGACCAAAAAGGACTGCAGATGCTGTTGGATTCTGACCTCCCTGCACTCGAAGTGGATTTTCTGGAGCTACAGAAGCCCAATTGGCGCGCTCTCAACAGCGTTGGAAAGTAGACATCCTGGGCTTTCCAGCAATATATGATAGTCCATACTTTGCCCAAGATTTGATGGCCCAAACCGGCGTTCAACGTCACCTCAAGAAATCCCAGCGTTAAACGCCGGAACTGGCACCCAAATGGGAGTTAAACGCCCAAACTGGCACTAAAGCTGGCGTTTAACTCCAAGAAGAGTCTCTGCACGAAAAATTCTTCATTGCTCAGCCCAAGCACACACCAAGTGGGCCCGGAAGTGGATTTTTATGTCATTTACTCATTTCTGTACACCCTAGGCTACTAGTTTTCTATAAATAGGACCTTTGACTATTGTATTAGAAATCTTTGGATCTTTAAATCTTTTGATCATTTTAGATCTCTAGATCATTGGGAGGCTGGCCTCACGGCCATGCCTAGACCTTATGCTTATGTATTTTCAACGGTGGAGCTTCTACACACCATAGATTAAGGTGTGGAGCTCTGCTGTACCTCGAGTATTAATGCAATTACTATTGTTCTTCCATTCAATTCCGCTTGTTCTTTATCCAAGATATCACTTGTTCTTCAACTTGATGAAGGTGATGATTGACGCCCATCACCATTCTCACCCATGAACAAAGTGACTGACAACCACTCTTGTTCTACAAGCAATCAAGGCTCTAGTGAATATCTCTTGGATTCCTGATTGCACGATGCATGGTTGATCGCCTGACAACCGAGTGCTCGCCTGACAAACGAGCCAACCATTCCGTGAGATCAGAGTCTTCGTGGTATAGGCGAGAACTGATGGCAGCATTCAAGAGAATCCGGAAGGTCTAACCTTGTCTGTGGTATTCTGAGTAGGATTCAATGATTGAATGACTGTGACGTGCTTCAAACTCCTGAGGGCGGGGCGTTAGTGACAGACGCAAAAGAATCACTGGATTCTATTCCGGCCTGATTGAGAACCGACAGATGAATTCCGCTATGCTGTGACAGAGCATATGCAAATCGCTTTCACTGAGAGGATGGGAGGTAGCCACTGACAACGGTGAAACCCTTGCTTAAGCTTGCCATGGAAAGGAGTAAGAAGGATTGGATGAAGACAGTAGGAAAGCAGAGAGACGGAAGGGAAGGCATCTTCATGCGCTTATCTGAAGTTCCTACCAATGAATTACATAAGTATCACTATCTTTACCTTTTTGTTATTTTCGTTCATCACCATTACCATTTGAGTTTGCCTGACTAAGATTTACAAGATGACCATAGCTTGCTTCAATACTAACAATCTCCGTGGGATCGACCCTTACTCACGTAAGGTTTATTACTTGGACGACCCAGTGCACTTGCTGGTTAGTTGTGCGAAGTTGTGTAATGCCATGGTACTGAACTACCAAGTTCTTGGGGTTCATGACCGGGGATTATGAGAGTTGTGAAAAAGTATTGTTCACAATTTCGCGCACCAAGTTTTTGGCGCCGTTGCCGGGGATTGTTCAAGTTTTGAGCAAGCTTTTGGTAACATCAGTGCCAAGATCCGGCAACAACATCAAGTTTTTGGTGTTATTGCCCGGGATTGTTCAGGCTGGACAACTGACGGTTCATCTTGTTGCTTAGATTAGGTATTTATTTTTTTCGAAATTCTTGAAGATGAATTCTAGAGTTTCATGATGATTTGTTGAAATCTGGCTGGCTGAGAAGCCATGTCTAATCTCATTGGACCGAGGTTTCAACTTATCATCACAAGAGCTTGTTGATGTCTTATCAATCTTGCTTTTGGAGCAGTGATCTGCTAAGGCTTGGCTGACCTTTGGTCATGTCTAGTGTTTTGGACCGAAGCTTTCTTTGAGAGCTTGGCTGGCTGTGAAGCCATGTCTAATTCCTGGACCGGAGTCTTAGACTAGCATTGCACTGATTCCTGGAATTCTCATTAAGAATTTTGATACCTTTTTCCACTTAATTTTCGAAAAACACAAAAAAATTACAAAATCATAAAATCCAAAAATATTTCTTGTTTGAGTCTAGTCTCATCATAAGTTTGGTGTCAATTGCATGCATTCATATGTCTTATTGATCTTCAAGATGTTCTTGATGATTTGCTTGATCTGATCTTTGAATTCTATTGACTTGAGTATCTAGTGTGTCTCATTTGCATTTTCATTTTGTTGGTGTCAGTAGTATACAAACTGCTAAGTTTGGTGTCTTGCATGCATTGTTATTTGATTCCTGTTGCATTTTGATTTTTCCTTATTATTAAAAATCCAAAAAAAATTTTAATTTGTGTCTTTTCAAGTCAATAATACAGAGAATTGAAGATTCAGAACATACAGCAGAGGAATTGCACAGAAAAAGCTGGGCGTTCAAAACGCCCAGTGAAGAAGGACAGACTGGCGTTTAAACGCCAGCCAGGGTACCTGGTTGGGCGTTTAACGCCCAAAAGGGTAGCATTTTGGGCGTTAAACGCCAGAATGGATACCATTCTGGGCGTTTAACGCCAGGATGGCTAGAAGGGAAGATTTTGTTTTCAAATCAAATTTTTTCTAAGTTTTCAAAATCTTTTCAAAATCAAATCTTTTTCAAATCAATTTTTTCAATCAAATCTTTTTCAAAATCAATTTCTTTCCATTTTTAAAGATACTTACTAACAATTAATGATTTGATTCAACATTTCAAGTATGTTGCCTTTTCTGTTGAGAAAGGTTTAATGTTTGAATCATATCTTTTCTTATTAGTCAAGTTTTTAATTTTCAAATCAAATCTTTTTAAAATGTTTTTCAAATCATATCTTCTCAATCACTTTTTTTAAATCAATCATATCTTCTTAACCACATCTTTTTCAAAAAAGTTTTCAATCAAATCTTTTTGATTTCTGATTTCAAAATCTTTTTCAAAAATCACTTGATTTCTTTTCCACTTTCATTTTCGAAAATTAAGTAATGTTTTTCAAAAATGCTTTCAAAATTTTCACTTAATTTTCGAAAATTACTTCCCTCCTTCTCACATCCTTCTATTTATGGACTAACACTATTCCTTAATGCAAAATTCGAACTCCATCTTCTTTGATAAGTTCGAATTATCCACTTCTGTCTTCTACTCTTCTTTTTCTCTGACACCTAAAGGAATCTCTATACTGTGACATAGAGGATTCCACACTTTCTTGTTCCCTTCTCTTTCTTATGAGCAGGAGCAAAGACAAAGGCATTCTTGTTGAGGCTGATCCTGAACCTGAAAGGACCTTGAAGAGAAAGCTAAGAGAAGCCAAAGCACAACCCTCTTTAGAGCACCCGAACGAACTCTTCAAGGAAGAAGAACTCATGGCAGCCGAAAACAACAACAATGCCAACAATGCAAGGAAGGTGCTTGGTGACTTTACTGCACCTACTCCCGATTTCTATGGGAGAAGCATCTCTATCCCTGCCATTGGAGCAAACAACTTTGAGCTTAAGCCTCAATTGGTTTCTCTAATGCAACAGAATTGCAAGTTCCATGGACTTCCATTGGAAGATCCTTATCAGTTTTCAGCTGAGTTCTTGCAAATCTGTGACACAGTCAAGACTAATGGGGTTGACCCTGAGGTCTACCGACTGATGCTATTCCCTTTTGCTGTAAGAGACAGAGCTAGAACATGGTTGGATTCTCAACCTAAAGAAAGCCTGGACTCTTGGGAAAAGCTAGTCAATGCCTTCTTGGCAAAGTTCTTTCCACCTCAAAAATTGAGTAAGCTTAGAGTGGAAGTCCAAACCTTCAGACAGAAGGAAGGAGAATCCCTCTATGAAGCTTGGGAAAGATACAAACAATTAATCAGAAAGTGTCCCACTGACATGCTTTCTGAATGGAGCATCATAGGTATTTTCTATGATGGTCTCTCTGAACTGTCCAAGATGTCTTTGGATAGCTCTTCTGGAGGATCTCTTCATCTGAAGAAGACGCCTACTGAAGCACAAGAACTGATTGAAATGGTTGCAAATAACCAATTCATGTACACTTCTGAAAGAAATCCTGTGAACAATGGGACTAGTCAGAAGAAAGGAGTTCTTGAGATTGATACTCTGAATGCCATGTTGGCTCAGAACAAAATATTGACTCAACAAGTCAATATGATTTCTCAAAGTCTGTCTGGAATGCAAAATGCACCAAGCAGTACTAAGGAAGCTTCATCTGAGGAAGAAGCTTATGATCCTGAGAACCCTTCAATAGAAGAGGTGAATTACATGGGAGAACCCTATGGAAACACCTACAATCCTTCATGGAGGAATCATCCAATTCTTTCATGGAAGGATCAACAGAGACCTCAACAAGGTTTCAATAACAATAATGGTGGAAGAAATAGGTATAGCAATAGCAAGCCTTTTCCATCATCTTCTCAGCAACAGACAGAGAGTTCTAAGCAGAATAATTCTGACTTGGCAACTATGGTCTCTGATCTAATCAAAACCACTCAAAGTTTTATGACTGAAACTAGATCTTCCATTAGGAATTTGGAAGGACAAGTGGGTCAGCTGAGCAAGAAGATTACTGAACTTCCTCCAAGCACTCTCCCAAGCAATACTGAAGAAAATCCAAAAGGAGAGTGCAAGGCCATCAATATGGCCGAATTCTGGGAGGAAGGAGAGGCAGTGAACACCACTGAGGAAGGCCTCACTGGACGCCCACTGACCTCCAATGAGTTCTTCAATGAGGAACCATGGGAATCTGAGACTCAAGATGAGACCATAGAGATTCCATTGGACTTACTTCTGCCATTCATGAGCTCTGATGAGTATTCTTCCTCTGAAGAGGATGAGTATATCACTGAGGAGCAAGTTACTAAATACCTTGGAGCAATCATGAAGCTAAATGACAAGTTATTTGGAAATGAGACTTGGGAGGATGAACCCCCTTTGCTCACCAAAGAACTGGATAACTTGTCTAGGCATCAATTGCCTCAAAAGAGGCAGGATCCTGGGAAGTTTTCTATACCTTGTACCATAGGCACCATGACCTTCAAGAAGGCCTTGTGTGACTTAGGGTCAAGTGTGAACCTCATGCCCCTCTCTGTAATGGAGAAATTAGGGATCTTTGAGGTGCAAGCTGCAAAAATCTCACTAGAGATGGCAGACAACTCAAGAAAACAAGCCTATGGACTTGTAGAGGATGTTCTGGTTAAAGTGGAAGACCATTACATCCCTACTGATTTCATAGTCCTAGAGACTGGGAAATGCATGGATGAATCCATCATCCTTGGCAGACCCTTCCTAGCCACAGCAAAGGCTGTGATTGATATTGATAGAGGAGAGTTGATCATTCAAGTGAATGAAGAATCTTTGGTGTTTAAGGCCCAAGGATATCCCTCTGTCATCATGGAGAGGAAGCATGAAGAGCTTCTCTCAAAACAGAGCCAAACAGAGCCCCCACAGTCAAACTCTAAGTTTGGTGTTGGGAGGCCACAACCAAACTCTAAGTTTGGTGTTAAAACCCCACACTCAAACTCTAAGTTTGGTGTTGGGAAGTTCCAACACGGTTCTGAGCATTTCTGAGGCTCCATGAGAGTCCTCTGTCAAGCTGGTGACAATAAAGAAGCGCTTGTTGGGAGGCAACCCAATGTTTTATAATTAATTATTTTCTTTTGTTATTTTATCTTTTTTTTGTAGGTTGATGATCATAAGAAGTCACAAAAATAATGAAAAAAGCAAAAACAGAATGAAAAATAGGAAGAAAAACAGCACACCCTGGAGGAAGATGCTGCTGGCGTTCAAACGCCAGTAAGCCTAGCAGTTGGGCGTTTAACGCCCAGTCTGGCACCATTCTGGGCGTTTAACGCCAGAAAGGGGCACCAGACTGGCGTTAAACGCCAGGAAAGGGCAAGAACCTGGCGTTAAACGCCAGGAATGGGCACCAGCCCGGCGTTTAACGCCAGAAATGGCTCAAAACGTGGATTTTGATGCCATTTGGTGCAAGGATGCCTTTTCCTTGACACCACAGGATCTGTGGACCCCACAGGACCCTACCATCACTCTCTCTTCTTCCCCCATTCACCAATCACCTCAACACCTCTTCCCCAAAAACCCCTCACCTATCAAATCCCATCTTTCTCTTCACCACTCACATCCATCCTTCATAAATCCCCACCAACCTCACCCTCCAAATTCAAACCACTTTCCCTCCCAAACCCACCCATAATGGCCGAACCATTTACCCCCCTCTCTCCTATATATACCCTTCTTCAACCCTTCATTTTCACACAACCTAAACACCACTTCTCCCCCTCTTTGGCCGAACACACCACTATCTCCCTCTTCCTCATTTCTTCTTCTTCTTCTACTCTCTTCTTTCTTCTTTTGCTCAAGGACGAGCAAACATTTTAAGTTTGGTGTGGTAAAAGCGTTGCTTTTTCGTTTTTCCATAACCATTATGGCATCCAAGGCCGGAGAAACCTCTAGAAAGAGGAAAGGGAAGGCAAAGGCTTCCACCTCCGAGTCATGGGAGATGGATAGATTCCTCTCAAGGGTGCATCAAGACCACTTCTATGAAGTTGTGGCCTTGAAGAAGGTGATCGGTCCCTTTTTCACTCAAAAAGGGTGAATATCCGGAGATCCGACATGAGATTCAAAGAAGAGGTTGGGAAGTTCTTACCAACCCAATTCAACAAGTCGGAATCTTGATGGTTCAAGAGTTCTATGCAAATGCATGGATCACCAAGAACCATGACCAAAGTGTGAACCCGAATCCCAAGAATTATCTTACTATGGTTCGGGGGAAATACTTGGATTTTAGTCCGGAGAGTGTGAGGGTGGCGTTCAACTTGCCTATGATGCAAGGAGATGAGCATCCTTACACTAGAAGGGTCAACTTTGATCAAAGGTTGGACCAAGTCCTCACAGTCATATGTGAAGAGGGCGCACAGTGGAAGCAAGATTCAAGGGGAAAGCCGGTCCAATTGAGAAGGCATGACCTCAAGCCCGTGGCTAGAGGATGGTTAGAGTTCATACAACGCTCAATCATTCCCACTAGCAACCTGTCCGAAGTTACCATAGATCGGGCTATCATGATCCATAGCATCATGATTGGAGAAGAAATAGAGGTTCATGAGGTCATAGCTCAAGAACTCTATAAGATGGCGGACAAGACCTCCACCTTGGCAAGGTTAGCCTTTCCTCATCTCATTTGTCACCTCTGTTATTCAGTTGGAGTTGACATAGAGGGAGACATCCCCATTGGTGAGGACAAGCCCATCACCAAGAAAAGGATGGAGTACACAAGAGATCCCACTCATCATGAGATCCCTGAGATTCCTCAAGGGATGAATTTTCCTCCACAAAACTATTGGGAGCAACTAAACAGCTCCCTAGGAGAATTGAGTTCCAACATGGGACAACTAAGGGTGGAGCACCAAGAACACTCCATCATCCTTCATGAGATTAGAGAAGATCAAAGAATCATGAGGGAGGAGCAACAAAGACAAGGAAGAGACATTGAGGAGCTCAAGCACTCCATAGGATCTTCAAGAGCAAGGAAGAGCCGCCATCACTAAGGTGGACCCGTTCTTTGATTTCCTTGTTATTTGTTCTTCTGTTTTTCGAATTCTATGCTTATGTTTATCCATGTTTGTGTCTTGTGATCATTAGTGTCTTAGTGTCTATGCCTTAAAGTTATGAATGTCCTATGAATCCATCACCGTTCTTAAATAAAAATGTGTTTAATTGAAAAAGGAAGAATTGCATGAATTTTGAATTTTATAACAGTTTAATTATTTTGATGTGGTGGCAATATTTTTGTTCTCCGAATGTATGCTTAAACAGTGCATATGTATCTTGAATTTGTGGTTCATGAATGTTGGCTCTTGAAAGAATGATGAAAAAGGAGACATGTTACTGAGGATCTGAAAAATCATAAAAGTGATTCTTGAAGCAAGAAAAAGCTATTCAAAAAAAAAAAGAAGAGAAAAATCGAAAAAAAAGAGAAAGAAAGAAAAAAGAGAGAAAAAGAAAACGAAAAAAAATAGAGAAATAAGAGTTGTGATCCAAGGCAAAAAAGAGTGTGCTTAAGAACCCTGGACACCTCTAATTGGGGACTTTAGCAAAGCTAAGTCACAATCTGAAAAGGTTCACCCAATTATATGTCTGTGGCATGTATGTATCCGGTGGTAATATTGGAAGACAGAGTGCTTTGGGCCACGGCCAAGACTCAATAAATAGCTATGTTCAAGAATCATCATACTTCACTAAGAGAATCATTAGCACTATCTGGACTCTGAGTTCCTAAAGAAGCCAACCATTCTGAATTTCAAAGGATAGAGTGAGATGCCAAAACTGTTCAGAGGCAAAAAGTTAAAAGCCCCGCTCATCTAATTAATACTGATCTTCATAGATGTTTTTGGAATTCATTGCATATTCTCTTCTTTTTATCTTATTTGATTTTCAGTTGCTTGGGGACAAGCAACAATTTAAGTTTGGTGTTGTGATGAGCGGATAATTTGTATACTTTTTGGCATTGTTTTTAGTATGTTTTTGATATGATATAGTTAGTTTTTGGTATATTTTTATTAGTTTTTAGTTAAAATTCACTTTTCTGGACTTTACTATGAGTTTGTGTGTTTCTCTGTGATTTCAGGTATTTTCTGGCTGAAATTGAGGGACCTGAGCAAAAATCTGATTCAGAGACCAAAAAGGACTGCAGATGCTGTTGGATTCTGACCTCCCTGCACTCAAAGTGGATTTTCTGGAGCTACAGAAGCCCAATTGGCGCGCTCTCAATGGCGTTGGAAAGTAGACATCCTGGGCTTTCCAGCATTATATGATAGTCCATACTTTGCCCAAGATTTGATGGCCCAAACCGGCGTTCAAAGTCACCTCAAGAAATCTCAGCGTTAAACGCCGGAACTGGCACCCAAATGGGAGTTAAACGCCCAAACTGGCACTAAAGCTGGCGTTTAACTCCAAGAAGAGTCTCTGCACGAAAAATGCTTCATTGCTCAGCCCAAGCACACACCAAGTGGGCCCGGAAGTGGATTTTTATGTCATTTACTCATTTCTGTACACCCTAGGCTACTAGTTTTCTATAAGTAGGACCTTTGACTATTGTATTAGAAATCTTTGGATCTTTAAATCTTTTGATCATTTTAGATCTCTAGATCATTGGGAGGCTGGCCTCACGGCCATGCCTAGACCTTATGCTTATGTATTTTCAACGGTGGAGCTTCTACACACCATAGATTAAGGTGTGGAGCTCTGCTGTACCTCGAGTATTAATGCAATTACTATTGTTCTTCCATTCAATTCCGCTTGTTCTTTATCCAAGATATCACTTGTTCTTCAACTTGATGAAGGTGATGATTGACGCCCATCACCATTCTCACCCATGAACAAAGTGACTGACAACCACTCTTGTTCTACAAGCAATCAAGGCTCTAGTGAATATCTCTTGGATTCCTGATTGCACGATGCATGGTTGATCGCCTGACAACCGAGTGCTCGCCTGACAAACGAGCCAACCATTCCGTGAGATCAGAGTCTTCGTGGTATAGGCGAGAACTGATGGCAGCATTCAAGAGAATCCGGAAGGTCTAACCTTGTCTGTGGTATTCTGAGTAGGATTCAATGATTGAATGACTGTGACGTGCTTCAAACTCCTGAGGGCGGGGCGTTAGTGACAGACGCAAAAGAATCACTGGATTCTATTCCGGCCTGATTGAGAACCGACAGATGAATTCCGCTATGCTGTGACAGAGCATATGCAAATCGCTTTCACTGAGAGGATGGGAGGTAGCCACTGACAACGGTGAAACCCTTGCTTAAGCTTGCCATGGAAAGGAGTAAGAAGGATTGGATGAAGACAGTAGGAAAGCAGAGAGACGGAAGGGAAGGCATCTTCATGCGCTTATCTGAAGTTCCTACCAATGAATTACATAAGTATCACTATCTTTACCTTTTTGTTATTTTCGTTCATCACCATTACCATTTGAGTTTTCCTGACTAAGATTTACAAGATGACCATAGCTTGCTTCAATACTAACAATCTCCGTGGGATCGACCCTTACTCACGTAAGGTTTATTACTTGGACGACCCAGTGCACTTGCTGGTTAGTTGTGCGAAGTTGTGTAATGCCATGGTACTGAACTACCAAGTTCTTGGGGTTCATGACCGGGGATTATGAGAGTTGTGAAAAAGTATTGTTCACAATTTCGCGCACCAAGTTTTTGGCGCCGTTGCCGGGGATTGTTCAAGTTTTGAGCAAGCTTTTGGTAACATCAGTGCCAAGATCCGGCAACAACATCAAGTTTTTGGTGTTATTGCCCGGGATTGTTCAGGCTGGACAACTGACGGTTCATCTTGTTGCTTAGATTAGGTATTTATTTTTTTCGAAATTCTTGAAGATGAATTCTAGAGTTTCATGATGATTTGTTGAAATCTGGCTGGCTGAGAAGCCATGTCTAATCTCATTGGACCGAGGTTTCAACTTATCATCACAAGAGCTTGTTGATGTCTTATCAATCTTGCTTTTGGAGCAGTGATCTGCTAAGGCTTGGCTGACCTTTGGTCATGTCTAGTGTTTTGGACCGAAGCTTTCTTTGAGAGCTTGGCTGGCTGTGAAGCCATGTCTAATTCCTGGACCGGAGTCTTAGACTAGCATTGCACTGATTCCTGGAATTCTCATTAAGAATTTTGATACCTTTTTCCACTTAATTTTCGAAAAACACAAAAAAATTACAAAATCATAAAATCCAAAAATATTTCTTGTTTGAGTCTAGTCTCATCATAAGTTTGGTGTCAATTGCATGCATTCATATGTCTTATTGATCTTCAAGATGTTCTTCATGATTTGCTTGATCTGATCTTTGAATTCTATTGACTTGAGTATCTAGTGTGTCTCATTTGCATTTTCATTTTGTTGGTGTCAGTAGTATACAAACTGCTAAGTTTGGTGTCTTGCATGCATTGTTATTTAGAGCGCACCAATTGGGCTTCTGTAGCTCCAGAAAGTCCACTTCGAGTGCAGGGAGGTCAGAATCCAACAGCATCTGCAGTCCTTTTCAGCCTGTGAATCAGATTTTTGCTCAGGTCCCTCAATTTCAGCCAGAAAATATCTGAAATCACAGAAAAACACACAAACTCATAGTAAAGTCCAGAAAAGTGAATTTTAACTAAAAACTAACTAAAACATACTAAAAACAATGCCAAAAAATGTATAAATTATCCGCTCATCAGTAGACGATGCATTTCCAACACCAAACTTAGGTTTGATGTCAGGAGGAATTTTATTGATTGTTGCCAAGGGATGTTTGAGCTGCAGATTCTGCTGTGTATCATCAAGGGGTTTTTGAAGATTTGGATCAATAAGCTCAGCCTGCATGCACCTCTCTTCTTCACCTGTTGGATGTATATCTTTGAAGACATGAAAGACCAGTTGCTCATTATTCACTCTAAGCACTAATTCACCCACTTCTACATCAATCAGAGCTCTCCCTGTGGCTAGAAATGGTCTTCCCAAAATTATAGAGGCATTCTCATCCTCCCCCGTGTCAAGAATCACAAAGTCTACTGGGAGGAAGAACTTACCCACTTTGACCAAGATATTCTCCACTAATCCGTATGCAGGCTTCATAGATTTGTCTGCCATCTGTAATGCTATCTTTGTGGGTTGTGCCTCTTGGATTTGTAGCTTCTTCATCACAGATAAGGGCATTAGATTTATGCTTGCCCCTAGATCACATAGGGCTTTCTCAAAGGTTGTGCTCCCAATGGTGCATGGAATTTGAAAGCTTCTTGGATCTGGCATCTTCTTTGGCAAGTTATTCTAAATGATAGCACTACATTCCTTAGTCAGGACTGCTATCTCATCTCCCTTTAAACGCTTTTTCTTTGACAACAGCTCCTTCATGAACTTGACATAGATATGCGTTTGCTCCAAAACCTCAGCAAAAGGAAAATTGATTTGTAACTTTCTGAATATTTTCAATAACTTTGAAAACTGCTTGTCCTTGGTCTCCTTTTGAAGTCTCTGAAGATACGGCATCTTAGGCTTATACTCAAGAGCCTTTGGCAGTGTAGGATAAGTGTCAAGAGAGTCTGGGAATGGATTATCCGCACGCTTTGGAGGGGCGTACTCTTCTTCTTCCTTCTTCTCCTCTGGAGCTTCTTTTTCAACTGACTCTTCATTGACCTTGGCCTCAAAGCCAGCTACTTTACCACTTCTCAATTGAATACCCTTGCAATATTTTCCCGGGTTCACCACTGTATCACCTTGAAATATACTTGTAGACCTCTCAAGCATTTGCTTGCTCAGTTGGCCCACTAGCACCTCTAAATTTCTAATGGAGGCTCTGGTTTCCTGCATAACTTGTGCTTCTATACTTGCCACTTGTCCACTTATCACGGTGATAGCCTTGCATTCTTCTCTTGGATTTGGAATTGTGTTACTAGGAAGGCTATTAGTGGTCCTCTGATCAATTTCATTAACTCTGGTGGCTATTTGACCCATTTGAATCTCCAGGTTCTTGATAGATGCTCTGGTTTCCTGTCTAAAACCTGTCAATATTGCTTCCAAATCATTGTTCTGTTGCAAACCGCCCTGAGAATTATTGTTGAAGTTTTAAGGTCTCTGAGGTTGTTCCCTCCATCCAAAATTTAGGTGATTTCTCCATCCCTGGTTGTATGTCTTAGAATATAGGTCATTGTTGGGATTTCTAGGACTACTCCCCATGTAATTCACCTGTTCAAAAGAAGGTTGTGCATAATCATAATTATTATTTTGCACAAAATTACCTGCAATGTCATAGGAGACTTCATGTGGTGGATTTTGGGTGTTGATAGCTGAGACTTGCATGCCACTCATCTGTTAAGTAAGTAGATTTATTTGCTGAGACATCAGCTTGTTCTGAGCAAGAAGAGCATTAACAACATCTACTTCCAACACGCCTCTCTTCTGAGGGGTTTTAGAATTCACAGGATTCCTGTTAGAGGAGTATAAATATTGGTTGCTTGTAACCAATTCAATCAGCTCAATAGTTTCCTCTGGTGTCTTATTCTTGTGCAATGAACCTCCTGCAGAATTGTCTAAGCACATCTTGGACATTTCACCCAAGCCTTCATAAAAGATATCAAGTTGAGTCCATTTAGAGAACATGTCTGGAGGGCATTGCCTAGTCAGTAGCCTGTATCTCTCCTAAGCTTCATACAGAGTCTCACCATCCTTCTGCCTAAAGGTCTGAACCTCCATCCTAAGCTTAGTCAGCTTCTTTGGTGGGAAATATTTTGTGAGAAACTCAGTAACCATCTTGTTCCAAGTATCCAGACTTTCCTTGGGTTGAGAATCTAGCCATAGCTTTGCTCCATCCTTCAGAGCAAACGGGAAGAGTATGAGTTTGTACACATCTAGGTTTACTCCATTTGTTTTTACAGTACCACAAATTTGCAGAAAACTATAAATAAATTGATTTGGGTCTTCGTGGGGAAGACCGTGATACTGGCAGTTTTGTTGCACCAAAGTGACCAGTTGAGGCTTCAACTCAAAGTTGTTCGCAGCAATGGGAGGCACCACAATGCTCTTTCCATACAGATCCGCAGTAGGAGTAGAGAAAGAGCCAAGTAATCTCCTTTGTTCATTCCCATTCAGGTTTGCTGCATTAGCATTCTCAGTATTAGTCGGATCCATAGTGGATTCTGCAGCCTTGTAAAGTCTTGTTTGATGTAAAAGCCGCCTAAAAGTCCTTTCAGATCCAGGATCAAAGTCTAAGAGATGTTCTTCGTCTCTATTCCTGCGTATAAACAACCAGAAAACAAAAAAGAATGGGAATCTCTACATCAGAGTGCAGAGAATTCCCAGTGAGGTAACCTGTGTAAAGAAATAAAAAAATATACTATATAAAATAAATAATATTTATCACAATACCAAACTTAATTTCAGAAATTAAGAATAATATTGGTGCTATTTATTTATTTAAAAATTTATTTTTTTCTTCTTTTTTTTGAAAATATTTTTAAAAATAGATTTTAATAAAATAAAAAATAAAATGCCTAATCTAAGCAATCAAACAACTAATAGTTGTTAATCACAGTCAATCCCCGGCAATGGCGCCAAAAACTTGTTGCGGTATTTTACAACCCACACTACTAATCGGCAAGTGCACCGGGTCATACCAAGTAATACCTTACGTGAGTAAGGGTAGATCCCACGAGGATTGATGGATCAAGCAACAATAGCATTTGATAGGATTAGTTAGGCAAGCAGAAAATGGTTTTGAGATATTCAAAGAGCATTAAACAGTACTTTAAGAATTTCAGAAAGCAAGCAGCAATGAGTTGGGAAAAAAATATTTGAGAAAGTAGTTAAGGTTTCAAAGTTATCTAATTTCTGGATTAACTTTATTACTAATTAATTTAATGATGCAAGATTTAATTTCATGGCAAACTATATGTGACTAGACCCTAATTCCTTAGACCTTCCTAGTCTCCTCTAAAATTCATTAATTGCCAATTCCTTGGTCAATTAATTTCAATTAATTGGTGATGATCAATTTCTAGTTTATATGCCAAAAGAATCCTAATTATCCAAAAATAAGGGGATTATATGTCACGTATCCCGTTAAATACAAACAATTAGAAATTCAGTATAATATGCTTTCAAGTTGTTGTTCAAGTAAAGAACTTTTCCAATTTTTACAAGAACTCAATTAGAACATCGGTCATACTTCCGTTCCACCCATATTCATAAAATAAAGAACGAAAACAATTATTGAAATATAAATCAAGACATGAATTAAATTAAAAAGATCAAACGAATCAATCCATGAAAATAGACAGAGCTCCTAACCTTAACAATGAAGGATTAGTTGCTCATGGTTCAGAGAAGAAAAATAGGATTCTGGTAACAATGTGTTCCATGTCTAAATGTATAGAGTTCCTATTTATAACTAATCCTAATAAATTTTTAAAATCTAATTCTCTAAAATTAAAATTAATATCTTTTCCTAAAAGATAAGATTTGAATTTAAATTCAAATTAATTAACAAGTCTTCAGCTGATGGGTGGGGACCACTTGATTGTCCATTCTGCAGCTTCTAATCTGTGTTTTCTGGGCTAGAAACTGGGTCAAAACGCGGCCCAAAATCCATGCCAGCGATTTCTGTAACTTCTACAGATCGCGCACGT
Organism: Arachis hypogaea; assembly: GCF_003086295.3. Lineage (NCBI taxonomy): Eukaryota > Viridiplantae > Streptophyta > Magnoliopsida > Fabales > Fabaceae > Arachis > Arachis hypogaea. The sequence goes on along the minus strand of NC_092045.1, from coordinate 84,896,254 downwards.
CACGCGTACACGTCATTCACGCGTACGCGTTGCTGGTCTTTTTTGCAAGTCACGCGGACGCGTCAGTCACGTAGACGCGTCGCTGAGCAAATCTTCAATTGACGCACACGCGTCGCCATGGATACCTCCAACTCACGCGCACGCATGAGGCACGCGTGCACGTCACTCCTCGCAGCCATTTCCTTTGATTCTTGTGCTGCAGAAACTCCATCAAATTTTGCCGAATGCTACCTGAAATAGATAAAATTGCCCAAGACTCAAAATAGCATCTATAGTGGCTAAAATATAATTAATTCTTAATTAAACTCAACAATTTAAGTGCAAATTCGCTAGGAAAAGATAGACAAGATGTTCACGCATCATAATCCTGCTTCAAGCTCAATTCTGGAAAGATGGTCAGCTACTTGATTCTCTGACCATTTCCTGTCTTTTATCTCAATATCAAACTCCTGAAGGAGCAACACCCATCTGATTAATCTTGGTTTAGATTCCTGTTTGGTTAGAAGGTACTTCAAAGCAGCATGATCAGTATAAATAATAACCTTAGAACCAAGTAAATAGGACCTAAACTTATCAACAGCATACACAACAGCTAATAATTCCTTTTCTGTAGTTGTGTAATTCTTTTGGGCATCATTTAACACACGACTGACATAGTAAATGACATGTACAAGCTTACCATGCCTTTTTCCTAAAGCAGCTCCTATAGCAAAGTCACTAGCATCACACATTAATTCAAATGGTAGATCCCAGTCAGGGGGAGCTATAATTGGAGCAGAGGTAAGGTTTACTTTCAGAGTTTCAAAAGCATGCAAACAATCAGAATCAAAGACAAAAGGAACATCAGCAACCAACATGTTGCTTAGAGGTTTAGCAATTTTAGAAAAATCATTTATAAATCTTCTATAAAATCCTGCATGACCCAAGAAACTGCTGAATGCCTTAACACTAGTTGGTGGTGGTAATTTTTCAATCACCTCCACCTTTGCTCTATCAACCTCAATTCCCTTACTTGAAATCCGGTGTCCAAGAACAATACCTTCTGTAACCATAAAATGACATTTTTCCCAATTCAAAACATGGTTTGATTCTTGACACCGTTTCAAGACAAGAGATAAATGCTTAAGGCAGGATTCAAAAGAATTACCAAAAACAGAAAAGTCATCCATAAATACCTCAATAAACTTTTCAACCATATCAGAAAAAATTGAAAGCATACACCTCTGAAAAGTTGCTGGAGCATTGCAAAGTCTAAAAGGCATTCTTCTATAGGCAAATACTCCAAAGGGGCATGTGAATGCTGTCTTCTCTTGATCTTGAGGGTCCACTGAAATTTGATTATATCCAAAATATCCATCTAAAAAGCAATAAAATGCATGACCAGCTAACCTCTCAAGCATCTGATCAATAAGAGGCAGGGGAAATGATCCTTCCTTGTAGCAGTGTTGAACCTCCTGTAGTCTATACACATCCTCCAACATGTGACTGTTCTTGTGGGAATAAGCTCATTCTTTTCATTCTTGGTCACTGTCATCCCTCCTTTCTTGGAAACTACCTGCACAGGACTTACCCAAGGACTGTCAGAAATAGGGTAAATAATTCCTACTTCCTATAGTTTCATTACCTCTTTTTGGACCACCTCTTTCATGGTTGGATTGAGTCTCCTTTGTGGTTGCACAACTGGTTTAGCATCATCTTCAAGGAGGATCTTGTGCATACACTTGGTTTGACCAATCTCCTTCAAGTCACTAATGGTCCACCCAAGAGCTGTTTTATGGCTCTTGAGCACTGAAATAAGCGTCCCTTTCTCTTCAGGCTTCAGGGAAGATCTAATAATCACTGGATATGAGTCATTCTCACTTAAGAATACATATTTCAGATAAGGAGGTAAGGATTTGAGCTCAAGCTTGGGGGCTTCCTCCTCTGCTTTAGGTGTGTGAACCATAGCCTTCTGGGGTGGTGAATTATCAACTTCAACTAATTCATACTCAGAGATAGGATCCATAATGTCATCAAGCACCCCAGCTTTCAGTACCTCTTGAACAAGTGGTTCAATAATATCTATTACATATACCCTTCAGAATCATTAGGGTGCTTGAGAGCTTCAAAAACATGAAGGACCACCTGTTCTTCATTGACCCTCAGGGTCAATTCACCATTTTGTACATCAATCAGAGCTCTACCTGTAGCTAAAAAGGGTCTACCAAGTATAATAGAGGATTTTACCTCCTCTTCCATGTCTAATATAACAAAATCAATAGGAAAGATGAATGGTCCTACTTTAACAAGTAAATCCTCAACAACACCCATAGGTAATTTAATAGAAAGATAAGTAAGTTGAAGAGAAATACGAGTGGGTTTTACCTCCTCAATTTGAAGCTTTTTCATTACTGAAAGTGGCATTAGATTGATGCTAGCTCCAATGTCACATAAAGCTCTCTAAATGGTGACATCTCCAATGGTGCAAGGAATTACAAAGCTCCCTGGATCTGGCATCTTCTCAGGAAGGTTGTGTTGAATAATGGCACTGCATTCCTTGGTTAACACTACTGTTTCTTGTTCCTTCCAATTCCTCTTGTAGGTCAACAGTTCTTTCATAAATTTAGCATAGAGAGGCATTTGCTCAAGAGCCTCTGCAAAGGGAATGTTGATCTGTAGCTTCTTGAAGACATCTAAAAATTTAGAAAACTGCTTTTCTTTGGAAGCCTTCTGAAGTCTCTGAGGATATGACATTTTTGGCTTGTATTCAGGAGCCTTTGGCAATGTAGGATATGTGTCCAGAGAGTCAGGAAACGGGTTGTCTACACGCTTTGGAGGGGCGTGCTCCACTTCTTCCTTTTTCTCCTCTGGAGCTTTCTTTTCAACTAGCTCTTCATTTGCCCTTGTCTCAGAGCCAGCTGTTTTACCACTTCTCAATTGAATAACCTTGCAGTCTTCTCTTGGGTTCACCACTGTATCACCTGGAAATGTACTTGTAGACCTCTCAGGTATTTGCTTGCTCAGCTGGCCCATTTACACTTCCAAGTTTCTAATAGAAGCTCTGGTTTCCTACATAAAACTCCTCATCATCTCCCAATTAGAATCTTCCTTGGATTTAGAGTTAGCCTGCTGAGGCTGAGATTGGTAGTTATTATAATTGTTCTGTTGGAAGCCGTTATGAGAATTATTGTTAAAATTCGGAGGTCTCTGAGGTTGGTCTCTCCACCCAAAATTTGGGTGATTTCTCCATCTTTGATTGTATGTTTGAGAATAGGGGTCATTATTGGGATTTCTAGAACCACTACCCATGTAATTGACCTGTTCGGAAGAAGATTGAGCATAATCATAGTTATCATTTTGCACTAAATTTCCTGCCATGTCATAAGAGACCTCTTGAGGTGGATTTTGGGTGTTGATAGCTGAGACTTGCATGCCACCCATGTGTTGAGTAAGTAGACTTATTTGGTGAGACATAAGCTTGTTCTGAGCAAGAATAGAATTAAGCGCTTCTACTTCCATGACATCCTTCTTCTGAGGAACCTCAGAGTTCACAGGATTCCTGTTAGATGAGTATAAATATTGGTTGCTAGTAACCAATTCAATAATCTCAATAGTCTCCCCCGGTGTCTTCTTTTGGTGCAATAAACCTCCTGCAGAATTGTCTAAGCACATCTTGGACATTTCACCCAAGCCTTCATAAAAGATATCTAGTTGAGTTCATTTAGAGAACATGTTTAGAGGGCATTGCCTCGTCAGTAGCTTATATCTCTCCCAAGCTTCATATAGAGTTTCACCATCCTTCTGTCTGAAGGTCTGAACCTCCACCCTAAGCTTAGTCAGCTTCTTAGGTGGTAAAAATTTAGTGAGAAACTCAGTAGCTGCAATACCCGGTCTAACCGAAATTGATTAAATAATAAGTTAAGTAGGAGCGAATAGGGTTGGAAGATTTTGCAATTGGAATTTGATGATTTAAATATGATATTTGGATTCAGTGAGTTTTTCTGAGTCGGAAGACATAGTTTCCTGTGTAAAAGCGCGCAGTGGAATTTTGACCGGCAGTACCGGTTGAGACCTGTCTGGTACTGCAGCTGAGAAATTTGATTATGAGTAAATAATATTAAGAAATGAGGAATTATGATTAGGGGAGGTAGAAATATTTAAAGTGCGGTTTGAAGCGCTAATCTTAAAGGTTTTGGCCCAAAATTGGGCCAACGGACAAAAATAAGTGAACTGGGCCTAAGTGGGCCCAAGACCCAACATATATAAACATTAGTTATGAGCATTTCAGCTCATTTTACCCTAAAAAGAAGGGTTGGGGCGCTGAAATTGGGAGAGAGAAGAGAAGAGAGAAAACCTAACTCTCTTTGATCTTCAAACCACCATAACTTGAGCTACGGAGCTCCGATTGACGAGCCGTTTGCGGCCACGCGTCGCTCTTCTCATCCTCTACATTTCTATCTAAGTTTTGTGGTGAGTATTCTATTCATCTCTGCCCAGTTTTCGAATTTCCTCACTGTTACACATTTTTGGGAAGTTAGTGTTGAAATCTTGTGATTTTGGGTGTTTAGGGATACTCTAACATGGATTCTAAGTGGGTTCTATCCCTACTTCATATGGGCTGACGTAAGAAGTGCTCAAACCCTTGTGATTTATCATCCTTATGAGCCCTAGGTTGATGTATGTATGTGATATTGGTTATGTTAGTGTATTTGGTGATTTTGATGCACAATTGGGAGGTTGGTATTGCTTGTGGAGCTTTGGTGAGGCTTGGAGCTAAGGGTTGGTGGAGACTTCCATAGAAGAGGCTCAATTGATTTGGCTACAAGAGGTACGGTTTAAGTTTCATTTAAGTACCGTGTGGTGTGATGAGAATTCCTAGGCTAGATGCCCCTAAGATTAAGTTTGGATTGTGTAAATGGTTGGTGCTAATATGCATAGTTGGTATGTAATGTGAATTGATGATTGGGTTGAGAATTGTGTGGCCTTGTATGCTTGGTGTATTGAAAATTTGATGTTTTGGGTAATGAGTATTGATTTGTGATTTATGCATTTAAATTGTGAAATTGGGCCGGAGGCCGTATATTTGGGCCGGAGGCCGGAAAGAGGTAAGGAAGGTAAGTTGATGTGTGCATTGTATGATGACACAAGTGATTGGATGAATTTCATTTAATGAATATATGAATGATTGGGTTGGTTATCGGATAATGAGGTTTGAGGAGTTGAAGTGTGGAAATTGGTAAATTTTGGGTGAAATAGTATAGATGAGGTATGTTTGAATTTGGTTGAGATATATTACGTGGTCATATATGTGAGTATGATTATTGATGCCTTGATGGTATGATAATGCATGAGAGATATGTATGTTGTGATATATGCTTGAGGAATGATTAAGGTTGATTTGTGGGTGAAACCACGTGATAGTGATTATGATATTGATTATGTATAATGATGGTTGATTGGAAATAGTATTGTGGGAAATTGAGATGAGGAAGGGTGTATGACATGTTGATATGTTTGTAATTTGGCCATTTGCTTGAAATGGGTAAAGATGGTTATATGATGGTTTTGTGAATTGTGGTAAGGTATTAATGTATGAGTTGAGGAGGCTTGATGTTGATTTTGGTATATTTTGATTGGTTTCAAAAAGGGTTGAAATTGGCATGTTTTGGTTGATTTTGAAAAGAGTTGAAAATGGCTTGTTTTGAAAATGGCACTTTGTGGTTTTATATGAAAATATGGTTTTTTGGGCATACTTTGACGGGACATAACTTGGACTACGGATCTTTGTTTTGTGCCAAATCTGTTTAGAAATGAAATTGGATCCGGGATGTCCATGCCGTTCGAAGAACGGGTGAAAAACGATTTAAAATGAGGAAGTTATGTCCGTCGGAAGATTGGGGGTTGAATCTGTGAATTCTGCAGTTTTTAACTTAGAAAATTTTTAGTAGAATAACCCCTTGCGCGTGGGCGCAATTGGTGCGTACGTGCCGATCTTCCAGAAAACGCCATCCACGCGTGCGCGTGATGTGCGCGGGCGCGCCGATAGTGCTGCACCCAATGCCCAGCCATTTTCCAGAGAGTCGTGCCAGAACTGTGCCAGCTTTGTGCCTGGGGCACGAGAGTATCCACGCGTACGCGTGGTTGACGCGTGCGCGTCGATTTGGCAGATTTTTAATACACGCGTTAGCGTGCATGACGCTTGCGCGTCGATGAGTTTTTAAGGACATCCACGCGTGCGCGTGGAGTACGCGTACGCGTGGCATTGTTTTCATGCCAAAGTTGATATTTGAGTTTTAAAAGCCAAGTCTCATACTTCTAAGCCTCCGATCTCACCACTTATATCTTAAATCATTATGATATGCCTAGCTATTAGAAAAGGGCTAGTGAATGAGGTAACTTGCGAGTGAAGCAAGGGGAACATGAATAATCAATGAGGATCATTGAGGATTATGTGAGATGTGGAGGATGATGGTGGAAGTGCTTGTTATGCCATTGGCCGAAGGGCCGTAATTGTTTATGAATTGGCTGGTTCTAGATTGAACCGTGAGCCGGAATAGCTGTGTATGCTATGAATATTGGCTGGTTCTGGATTGAACCATGAGCCGGAATAGCTGTGTATGCTATGAATATTGGCTGGTTATGGATTTAACCGTGAGCCGGATGGCTGATATGGATGTTGATCCATGGATGAGAATTCATGCATGTTTATGCTGAATTATTGATAATTGTGATTTGCACTTCCACTATCTGAGATACGAGTTTACCTGGGTAGTAGCAAGGGTTGTGGTTCGTCCCGCTTGCTCCGGGTCAATGCTTTTGAGATACCTGGGCAGTAGCAAGGGTTGTGGTTCGTCCCGCTTGCTCCGGGTCAATGCTTGTGTTTTCTCTCTGGTTGTAAGGGTGACAGGGCACCGATACCCTCTAATGGCGACAGGGCGCAGATACCCTCTAATGGCGACAGGGCGCAGATACCCTCTAATGGCGACAGGGCGCAGATACCTTCTAATGGTGACAGGGCACATATTCCCTCTAATGATATTAATACGCAACAGAGAGACTGTGCCCGGGTTAGCTACCGGACACGTCGGGTTGGCTTGATAACCGACAGATGATATCATCAGCCATAGGGCAGGCATACATCATTTGCATATGTTTGAATTGTTTGGGGTTTGCCTATTTGTTTTGGATTTCTATATCATATATGCTATATTACCTGATTACATGCTACTTGTTCTACTTGTACCTTATTTGTGTATTACTTGTCTGTATTGATTGTGTTTGTACAACTGAGAGATCCCTCATGATGGTGTTGGTGGATGTTGGGGGCTGTTCTTGATGAGATGAATTGATAATGCGATTGCATAATGATGATGATTTTTGAATGAGATCATTTGAACCCCCTGGGTGGACGTAGTGATGTGATTTTCACTAGCTCCAGGCGAGGGTATGATGTATTGATATAGAGTTGCTGAGGCAGAGCAACTGGTAATGGTTTTGCTTATGATTCTGAGTCTGATTCGTGGAAGAATCAGCGAGTTGGGAAACATGTGTAACATGAACTAGATTTAGTATCCCCTTACAACAGATGCCTATTTATGGATTAGTGAGAATCTAGGCTGGATACTTGGTAAAAAGGAGTTTAGGATGCTTAGTGAGTTTTTGTTGCAGTGCATTATATTTATTTGGCACTTTTACCGTACTGGGAACCCATGGGCCCGGGGTTCTCATTCCGTATATATTTCTTGTTTTTCAGATACAGGTCCAAGTGCTCAGAAGTGAGCTGTAGTACGTCTGTGAGACGGCGAAGATCTTTAATTTCTCTACTTTGTGTTTTGCTTAGAATCTCTCCATCTTTGTTTTGAAACGACTATATTATGTATTGAACTCTTTTGGAACTTGCCTATAGAGGTTCTTATGTTTCCTTTGGGAGAGATTAGGATATATTGTTGTCAACTACTTTCATGTTGTACCCTAGCCGGCCTAAACTTCGCGGGTCGCGACTAGTGGCTATTTACTTATGTTATATATACCTATCTGTTATCTATCTCTTAATCTCCTTTATGCCTTGTCCGTATATCGCTTTCGGCTTCGCGGTTTAACTTTTCGTTGTCGAAACGTGAGTGATACGTCTTCGCGATTTTATTTCTACTCTTTTCAGGCTTCTCGATTAATACTCCTTTCGAAATTAACTATATTTATATATTAAAAATCCACCTGAGAGTCGTACCACCGTAATATCATTGACTTATGACTCGAGCATAAGGATTTGAATATTAGGGTGTTACATTATGGTATCAGAGCAGTTCGTCCTCGTGAGCCTGAGGGATGGAACTGCTTATGCTTCAATGCATACTCTGAGTCTGTGCCTGTGCTAGTTAGGGTATCTAACTGATACATCTAGCATGAAGTCCATGAGTGTACCTTTGGTACTTTGAAGCACTATACTTCCGATATTGAGACTGATCAACTTGATATCGATTGTTTGGTGTGTATAGGAACCAGATGGCGCCTCGTGGACCCGGTCGGGGACGTGAGAGAGATCGTACTAGCAGGCAGGAACCGAAAGTCAACCTGAATAACCCGGTAAACCTTATGGCGGCATTGGAGAATATGGCTGCTGCTATGCAAGCCACTGCGGAGGCTCTTGGGCAACAGATAAACAATAATGGCAATGGCGGAAGGGAAGCTCAGGGCCCGATGACACTGGCAACTTTCTTAAAGGTTAATCCACCTAAGTTCAAGGGAACCACCAATCCGACTGAAGCTGATACTTGGTTTCGGGCCATGGAGCGAGCACTGCAAGCGCAATTGGTGCCTGAAGAGCAGCGTGTTGAATTCGCTACCTATATGCTCACGGGGGAAGCATCACATTGGTGGCAAGGGGCTCGACGTCTCCTGCAACAGGGGAATGATCCTATCACTTGGGATGCCTTCCAGGTGGAATTCTATAAGAAGTACTTTCCGAATTCCGCCAGAACAGCCAAGGAACTGGAGTTACTACAGCTGAAGCAAGGTGCTATGTCCGTATCTGAGTATACAGACAAATTTGAGGAGCTATTCAGGTTTTCCCGCATGTGTCAGGGAGCTCCAAGAGACTTTGAGGAATGGAAGTGTATTAAGTATGAGGGAGGACTTCGAAGTGAAATCCTGAGCTCCGTTGGACCGATGGAGATTAGGGTCTTCTCTGAACTTGTGAACAAGAGCCGTATTGCTGAAGAATGTGTGAGGAAGGTTGTTGAGGCAAAGAATGACCGTCGGGAGTCCCACCGCAGGGAGCACAATCAAAAGTACCCAACAAGGGGTCAAGAGTGTAAGAGAAGAGGATACTCACAACGTTTTCCCCAAAGGCGAAATGACCTTGCGACGAATAGGAATTCCCAAGGAAAGGGTAGGGAAAAACAAATAGTGGCTGCCTCAGATGTTTTGAGCTGTCAGAGGTGTGGAGGTCATCACCCAAATAGACCGTGTCGTTATGGTTCGGGTTTGTGTTACAATTGCGGCAAGCTAGGACATTTGGTCAGAGATTGCCCACACCGGAAGGATCGGGAGACTGCCAGGCCTGATTTTCGTACCTGAGGTAATAAGAAAAACTGATAACTTAATTCTTTACATAATGCTGAAGGCTGGTATTCACTCATAATACATGGTCGAATGAAAAATTATGATCTGTTCTAGATAACCCTAAGCTATCTTAATAGAAGGTTTGGTGAGCATAAATGATTAGGTAGGCCTTTAACGGAAGGCAACCTCAGAATGGAATGACTGGTGGGTGGCGTCAAAGCCATCATTCGGAAACTCCGTGTCGAGGTAGATTGGAACTTTTCCATGGTTGTAGAGGAGTTGGACATGTGTCCTAGAAATGTCCTAAGAAGGTCAACCGGAATACTACCAAGAGCTAACAACAAGGTCGTGTGTTCACTGCAACAACGGGGGATACCGTTAGATCCGACAGTTTGGGAATTGGTAAGCGAAAGATTGGTAACGACGTGCTAAAGGTACGATTAAGTTGGTATGTGGTTTTGGCTATCATAGATAGAGTCTAGTGAATGCCAGTCATGCTAAGTTGTGGTTGAGTACTTGAGGAAGTAAGTGATAAAGCTCGTACTAGACGAGAGGTCAGAATAAAGCAGCGGAAACTTGTGGAAGCAGTAACACAGGATAGCTACGAATAGGAGTTGTAAAAGTTTAATATAGTATCTTATGTTTGAATATTAGAAGGGTTAAGCGGGTTACTACAAGTAATGATCCCAAATTAGTTGGAAATGATTACGGCTGCGAGCTTTGATGGTTCTAAAGCAGATGAGGAAATTATCATTAATGCACAATTAGATTTAGATGATGATTGAGTGCAAGTTGTTGTGTTCGAGAGATGAGTGCTATGATGTTTGGTCATGGTGACCTTGGATTTAGATTGAGGTTTATAACGATCGGTTTTGAAAGAAGAATGTGAAAACCATTAAATTGAAATGTTGATGCGGTACTGAGATTGGTTTGAGGGAACCCGTGACGGGTGGTAAACTCCAATTTTTAGGGAGGTGCTGTTGAAAATTCTCCCAGGAATTTGAAAGAAGTGTTGGTTTTGGTTTTGAAGATGATTTTGGATATGAGTAATTTTAACAAAAGAGATGCGTTTCAAATGCTTTTTATAGATTATTAAAGGAAATGCGAACTCTTATGATTTTGTTAACTCGCTATTCCGAACTCATTTGGTTTCTAGAAATGAAAGGGGTTTTTGATTGATAAGCCAAAGGCTTTATATTAGCAAGTCATGAAGAAATTTGAGGGTTTGAGAATAAGAATGTAAGTTTGGAGATTATGCTTGGAGTTGAACTGTGATTAGAGGAATTGGCTTGGCAGAGAGAGAGAGAGAGGATAGTGATGGAGTATGATTAAGGTGTGGTGATGATCATTGATTGATTATAGTGACGTGGGATAATGGCTATGATTAACGATGGTGGAAATCTTATTAATGACATGATTCGAGATTTAATAAGGTGTGAGTTGATGAGCCGGTAAAAGTAAGGGACGAGGCTGTTGGTCGGCGTTGAACGAACGACCGAGACCCTCGTAGATAGAGAAATCAGAGTGCGGCAACGGAAGCGCGCAGAGTAAAAAGGATCTTGGAGCTGTTATGCGTTTGATATAAAGGCAGACTATGCTCGCATACTCGTAGTGATGGGTGGAATTTTCGAGGACGAAAATTTCTGTTAGGGGGGTAGAATGTAATACCCGGTCTAACCGAAATTGATTAAATAATAAGTTAAGTAGGATCGAATAGGGTTGGAAGATTTTGCAATTGGAATTTGATGATTTAAATATGATATTTGGATTCAGTGAGTTTTTCTGAGTCGGAAGACATAGTTTCCTGTGTAAAAGCGCGCAGTGGAATTTTGACCGGCAGTACCGGCTGAGACCTGTCTGGTACTGCAGCTGAGAAATTTGATTATGAGTAAATAATATTAAGAAATGAGGAATTATGATTAGGGGAGGTAGAAATATTTAAAGTGCGGTTTGAAGCGCTAATCTTAAAGGTTTTGGCCCAAAATTGGGCCAACGGACAAAAATAAGTGAACTGGGCCTAAGTGGGCCCAAGACCCAACATATATAAACATTAGTTATGAGCATTTCAGCTCATTTTACCCTAAAAAGAAGGGTTGGGGCGCTGAAATTGGGAGAGAGAAGAGAAGAGAGAAAACCTAACTCTCTTTGATCTTCAAACCACCATAACTTGAGCTACGGAGCTCCGATTGACGAGCCGTTTGCGGCCACGCGTCGCTCTTCTCATCCTCTACATTTCTATCTAAGTTTTGTGGTGAGTATTCCATTCATCTCTGCCCAGTTTTCGAATTTCCCCACTGTTACACATTTTTGGGAAGTTAGTGTTGAAATCTTGTGATTTTGGGTGTTTAGGGATACTCTAACATGGATTCTAAGTGGGTTCTATCCCTACTTCATATGGGCTGACGTAAGAAGTGCTCAAACCCTTGTGATTTATCATCCTTATGAGCCCTAGGTTGATGTATGTATGTGATATTGGTTATGTTAGTGTATTTGGTGATTTTGATGCACAATTGGGAGGTTGGTATTGCTTGTGGAGCTTTGGTGAGGCTTGGAGCTAAGGGTTGGTGGAGACTTCCATAGAAGAGGCTCAATTGATTTGGCTACAAGAGGTACGGTTTAAGTTTCATTTAAGTACTGTGTGGTGTGATGAGAATTCCTAGGCTAGATGCCCCTAAGATTAAGTTTGGATTGTGTAAATGGTTGGTGCTAATATGCATAGTTGGTATGTAATGTGAATTGATGATTGGGTTGAGAATTGTGTGGCCTTGTATGCTTGGTGTATTGAAAATTTGATGTTTTGGGTAATGAGTATTGATTTGTGATTTATGCATTTAAATTGTGAAATTGGGCCGGAGGCCGTATATTTGGGCCGGAGGCCGAAAAGAGGTAAGGAAGGTAAGTTGATGTGTGCATTGTATGATGACACAAGTGATTGGATGAATTTCATGTAATGAATATATGAATGATTGGGTTGGTTATCGGATAATGAGGTTTGAGGAGTTGAAGTGTGGAAATTGGTAAATTTTGGGTGAAATAGTATAGATGAGGTATGTTTGAATTTGGTTGAGATATATTACGTGGTCATATATGTGAGTATGATTATTGATGCCTTGATGGTATGATAATGCATGAGAGATATGTATGTTGTGATATATGCTTGAGGAATGATTAAGGTTGATTTGTGGGTGAAACCACGTGATAGTGATTATGATATTGATTATGTATAATGATGGTTGATTGGAAATAGTATTGTGGGAAATTGAGATGAGGAAGGGTGTATGACATGTTGATATGTTTGTAATTTGGCCATTTGCTTGAAATGGGTAAAGATGGTTATATGATGGTTTTGTGAATTGTGGTAAGGTATTAATGTATGAGTTGAGGAGGCTTGATGTTGATTTTGGTATATTTTGATTGGTTTCAAAAAGGGTTGAAATTGGCATGTTTTGGTTGATTTTGAAAAGAGTTGAAAATGGCTTGTTTTGAAAATGGCACTTTGTGGTTTTATATGAAAATATGGTTTTTTGGGCATACTTTGACGGGACATAACTTGGACTACGGATCTTTGTTTTGTGCCAAATCTGTTTAGAAATGAAATTGGATCCGGGATGTCCATGCCGTTCGAAGAACGGGTGAAAAACGATTTAAAATGAGGAAGTTATGTCCGTCGGAAGATTGGGGGTTGAATCTGTGAATTCTGCAGTTTTTAACTTAGAAAATTTTTAGCAGAATAACCCCTTGCGCGTGGGCGCAATTGGTGCGTACGTGCCGATCTTCCAGAAAACGCCATCCACGCGTGCGCGTGATGTGCGCGGGCGCGCCGATAGTGCTGCACCCAATGCCCAGCCATTTTCCAGAGAGTCGTGCCAGAACTGTGCCAGCTTTGTGCCTGGGGCACGAGAGTATCCACGCGTACACGTGGTTGACGCGTGCGCGTCGATTTGGCAGATTTTTAATACACGCGTTAGCGTGCATGACGCTTGCGCGTCGATGAGTTTTTAAGGACATCCACGCGTGCGCGTGGAGTACGCGTACGCGTGGCATTGTTTTCATGCCAAAGTTGATATTTGAGTTTTAAAAGCCAAGTCTCATACTTCTAAGCCTCCGATCTCACCACTTATATCTTAAATCATTATGATATGCCTAGCTATTAGAAAAGGGCTAGTGAATGAGGTAACTTGCGAGTGAAGCAAGGGGAACATGAATAATCAATGAGGATCATTGAGGATTATGTGAGATGTGGAGGATGGTGGTGGAAGTGCTTGTTATGCCATTGGCCGAAGGGCCGTAATTGTTTATGAATTGGCTGGTTCTAGATTGAACCGTGAGCCGGAATAGCTGTGTATGCTATGAATATTGGCTGGTTCTGGATTGAACCATGAGCCGGAATAGCTGTGTATGCTATGAATATTGGCTGGTTATGGATTTAACCGTGAGCCGGATGGCTGATATGGATGTTGATCCATGGATGAGAATTCATGCATGTTTATGCTGAATTATTGATAATTGTGATTTGCACTTCCACTATCTGAGATACGAGTTTACCTGGGTAGTAGCAAGGGTTGTGGTTCGTCCCGCTTGCTCCGGGTCAATGCTTTTGAGATACCTGGGCAGTAGCAAGGGTTGTGGTTCGTCCCGCTTGCTCCGGGTCAATGCTTGTGTTTTCTCTCTGGTTGTAAGGGTGACAGGGCACCGATACCCTCTAATGGCGACAGGGCGCAGATACCCTCTAATGGCGACAGGGCGCAGATACCCTCTAATGGCGACAGGGCGCAGATACCTTCTAATGGTGACAGGGCACATATTCCCTCTAATGATATTAATACGCAACAGAGAGACTGTGCCCGGGTTAGCTACCGGACACGTCGGGTTGGCTTGATAACCGACAGATGATATCATCAGCCATAGGGCAGGCATACATCATTTGCATATGTTTGAATTGTTTGGGGTTTGCCTATTTGTTTTGGATTTCTATATCATATATGCTATATTACCTGATTACATGCTACTTGTTCTACTTGTACCTTATTTGTGTATTACTTGTCTGTATTGATTGTGTTTGTACAACTGAGAGATCCCTCATGATGGTGTTGGTGGATGTTGGGGGCTGTTCTTGATGAGATGAATTGATAATGCGATTGCATAATGATGATGATTTTTGAATGAGATCATTTGAACCCCCTGGGTGGACGTAGTGATGTGATTTTCACTAGCTCCAGGCGAGGGTATGATGTATTGATATAGAGTTGCTGAGGCAGAGCAACTGGTAATGGTTTTGCTTATGATTCTGAGTCTGATTCGTGGAAGAATCAGCGAGTTGGGAAACATGTGTAACATGAACTAGATTTAGTATCCCCTTACAACAGATGCCTATTTATGGATTAGTGAGAATCTAGGCTGGATACTTGGTAAAAAGGAGTTTAGGATGCTTAGTGAGTTTTTGTTGCAGTGCATTATATTTATTTGGCACCTTTACCGTACTGGGAACCCATGGGCCCGGGGTTCTCATTCCGTATATATTTCTTGTTTTTCAGATACAGGTCCAAGTGCTCAGAAGTGAGCTGTAGTACGTCTGTGAGACGGCGAAGATCTTTAATTTCTCTACTTTGTGTTTTGCTTAGAATCTCTCCATCTTTGTTTTGAAACGACTATATTATGTATTGAACTCTTTTGGAACTTGCCTATAGAGGTTCTTATGTTTCCTTTGGGAGAGATTAGGATATATTGTTGTCAACTACTTTCATGTTGTACCCTAGCCGGCCTAAACTTCGCGGGTCGCGACTAGTGGCTATTTACTTATGTTATATATACCTATCTGTTATCTATCTCTTAATCTCCTTTATGCCTTGTCCGTATATCGCTTTCGGCTTCGCGGTTTAACTTTTCGTTGTCGAAACGTGAGTGATACGTCTTCGCGATTTTATTTCTACTCTTTTCAGGCTTCTCGATTAATACTCCTTTCGAAATTAACTATATTTATATATTAAAAATCCACCTGAGAGTCGTACCACCGTAATATCATTGACTTATGA
Organism: Arachis hypogaea; assembly: GCF_003086295.3. Lineage (NCBI taxonomy): Eukaryota > Viridiplantae > Streptophyta > Magnoliopsida > Fabales > Fabaceae > Arachis > Arachis hypogaea. The sequence continues at coordinate 84,880,682 of NC_092045.1, read as the reverse complement.
CTCGAGCATAAGGATTTGAATATTAGGGTGTTACAGTTGCTACCTTGTTCCAAGTATCCAAACTCTCCTTGGGTTGAGAATCTAGCCATAGCTTTGCTCCATCCCTCAGAGCAAACGAGAAGAGGATGAGTTTGTACACCTTTGGGTTTACTCCATTTGTCTTCACAGTATCACAGATTTGCAGGAAACTAGAAATAAACTGATTTGGGTCTTTGTGGGAAAGACCATGATACTGGCAGTTTTGTTGCACCAGGGTGACCTGTTGAGGCTTCAACTCAAAGTTGTTTGCGGCTATCGGAGGCACCACAATGCTTTTTCCATAAAGATCTGCAGTAGGAGCAGAGTAAGAGCCAAGTACTCTCCTTTGTTGCTCATTCCCATTCGGATTGGCCACATTGGCATTATCAGCATCATTAGGATCCATAGTAGATTCTGCAGCCTTGTAACGTCTTGCTTGTTGTAAATGCCGCCTAAAAGTCCTTTCAAGTTCAGGATCAAAGTCTAATAGATGTTCTTTGTCTCTGTTCCTATGCATAAACAAATAGAAAACAAGAAAATATGAAACTCTCTATGTTAGAGTGTAGAAAATTTCCAGTGAGGTAACCTAAACTAGGAAACACCAAACTTAATTTCAGAAATTACTAAAAATTATTAGTGCTATAAAAAATTTTAAATATTTTTTTTCGAAAATATTTAAAACAAATTTTAAATAAAAAATAAATAAATAAAAAATAAAAAATAAAAATAAAATGCCTAATCTAAGCAATCAAACAACTAATAGTTGTTAATCACTATCAATCCCAGCAACGGCGCCAAAAACTTGGTGCCGTAATTTATAACCACAAACTAACCGACAAGTTCACCGGGTCGTACCAAGTAATACCTCAGGTGAGTGAGGGTCGATCCCACGAGGATTGATGGACTAAGCAACAATGGTTAAATGAATTACTTAGTTAGGCAAGCAGAAAATGGTTTTGAGATATTCAAAAGGTTTATATTGAAAATATCATAAGGCAGACACGAAGGTAAATCGGTTGAAAATAAAATATTGGAGAAACAGTTAAGGCTTCAGAGTTATCCATTTTTCCGGATTAACTTTTCTTACTAACTATTTTAATCATGTAGGATTTAATTTATGGCAAACTATATGTGACTAGACCCTAATTCCTTAGACCTTTCTAGTCTTCTCTAAAATTCATCGACTGCCAATGCCTTGGTCAATTAATTCCAATTAGAGGGTGAAGTTCAAATTCCAATTTATATGCCACAAAAATTCTAATTACCCAAAAATAAGAGGATTATATGTCATGTATCCTGTTAAATCCAAATAATTAAAATTTAGGAGAATATGTTTTCAAGCTGTTGTTCAAGTAAAGAGCTTTTCCAAGTTTTACAAGAACTCAAATAGAAAGAGGGTCATACTTCCGTTCCACCCAAATTCATAAGATAAAGAGCGAAAACAATTCTTAAATTATAAATCCACACATGAATTAAAATCGAAAAAGCAATAAAATCAATCCATGCAAATAGACAGAGCTCCTAACCTTAACAATGGAGGATTAATTGCTCATGGTTCAGAGAAAAATAGGTTTCTAATCAAATGTACAGAGTTCCAATCTGATGGCCTCTCAAGTTAACTAATGGAATTCCTTTTTATAACTAATCCTAATAAATTTAAAATCTAATTATCTAAAATTAAAAATAATATCTTTTCCTAAAAATAAGATTTGAATTTAAAATTAGAATAATAAGCAAGTCTTCAGTTGATGGGTGGGGACCACTTGTTTCGTCCATTCTGCAGCTTCTAAAATGTGTTTTCTGAGCTGGAAACTGGGTCAAAATAGCCCAGAAATTGCCCCATCATTTTTCTGCGTTTTCTGCACGTGGCGCATGTCACGCGTACACATCGATGACGCGTACGCATCGATGGTCTTTTTCGCAAGTCATGCGGACACGTCGGTCAAGCGTACGCGTTAGTCACGCGCATGTGTCGCCATGGAAAGCTCCAAATCACACGTACGAGTTAGTCATGCGTACGCGTCGCTCCTCGCTGCCATCTCCTTTTGTTCTTGTGCTGCAGAAACTCCATCAAATCCAACCGAATGGTACCTAAAATAAATAGAATTGCAAAAGACTCAAAGTAGCATCCATATTGGCTAAAGGATAATTAATTCTTTATTAAACTCCACAAATTAGATGCAGATTCACTAGAAAAATATAGGAAATATGCTCATGTATCAGCAACTAGTGGTAGCCTACTTCACGATACATGTTCACAAAAGATCTCCTAGTAAAGACCATGCACTGTGTTAAAAAATCAGCATGACTTTTCTTCTCCATTGCATCTGAGTCCTGCATCCATTATTAAGACTTTCAGCACTTGTACAATTTGTACTGCATATGGACATCAGATCAATTTTCAAAAAATTTGTACTCACCTTTTTATTCATTTGAGCTATTTCTTTATGAACTTGGTGACTAATTTCAGATGAATCATATGATTCAACAAGTATATGAATTGCTTCTTCTGTGGTTAGCCCTCTAGCTAATCCTTTCTCAGGATCCTCCTCCTGAAACAAAGAGATAAATTGGTTAAGTTTTTTTGTAATCTATCATTGTAACCGTTAAAATAAATTGTTGTTCAGTAAAGATCTTAGAGTGATTCATATTCTACCTACATGTTCAAAATCCTTGTTAATAATTTTTACAAAGTGATCAGGAGGATTCTGGAGACTTGGGAAAGGAATCCATTTAATGAGAAAAACTACAGCCAAAAACAGAATTCAATAAGCCATTGATTTGCAGCAACAAATACATATATGGACAGATGATACTGATTTCTAACCTTATTGGCAGCTGAGACAGGTCCGAAGTAGCTTATTGCTTATTGCTTATCAAACATTTATGTGAGTAACTTCTATTCTATTTTATTTTATTTATCTAATCACTAACACAAGTTGCATTAAAGACTTTACACCCACGCCATCACCAAGTTTTTGACTAGCTGCTCAGAACTCTTCCATAGATTTCTCAGGGTTTATCTGCCCCAAAAAAAGATTCAATAGAACGCAAGAAACGGTTTCACAAATAGAAACATATGAGCACTATTAGTTTAGTATTCAATTCTGTTTCAATCAAAATGAGTACCTTGAGAGCATATAATGGTGACTTCACTCCTTTAACCAGAACAAGCCTACCATCTGTCAAATCCTAACGAGATTGTAGCATTACACTTCTGAAGTTTTATCCATATTGAAGAACAACTAAACTAAACAATCAAGAGATTTTTCTTGGTCTCATTAGGTACCTGAGCAAAAGAGTCGCTTAAAGAGTGAGTAGGATCAGTTGAAACCACCATAGTGGGGTGCCTATGATTTGCAAATCTCACTGCAAAGGAGGCAGCACAGCTTGTTTTTCCCACACCCCCTTTCCCACTAAGCATGTAATACTTCCTCTCCTTCCCTGCCACCATCTCATCAAATCCACAAACACCTTCTGTGCAAGATCCTAGTAACCTCATTATATTACTAAATATAGTGTGCAATCTTATCCACTCATCAAAATAACAATCATTGTAATAATAACCGAGCACATTATCCCATATTTATTATCCATTATGCAATTGTCATAACAATAATTGTAATAATAACAATAAAAAAAGTTATGAACAAAGAAATAATGTTGAATCATTAAAAAAGAACTAACCGTTCCATGATCTTTTAGCCACTCTCCTAAAGGTCTATTAGTATTCTGAGGATCATAGGGTTCACCATAAAAGGAGTCCGAAATAACCACATAGTAACCAGAAGCTGTAATCTTGCTGCAAGCTTCCTAAATAACAAAAGATGAACAATGCTATTTAGGACAGGAACACATTGAGATGGAAACAGAGATAATTGACAATAAGAGCAGATTGAATCAGATTAGCCTCCTGCTTCTATTGGTGGTAAAATTTATCAAAATCTTCAGAAATTTTAAGTAAAAGATAGCGAGGCTTTAATCTTAGCAAGTAACCTCAAACAAGCAAGTAACTCTAACAAGCAAGTAACCTCAAACAAGAAAAGCTTATACCTTCTTTCTTGTCATTTTTTATTCAGCCAACTGTCAAACAAGAAAACATTCAAATAATTAGAATAAAGCAACAAAATTTGGAGAGAAGAATGTTAGAGAGAAGAAAACTTAACTCAAAAGGTAGGAAAATTTGGAGCCACCTTCAAGCATTACTATCCCACGGTGTACATCTTGCGATCATTTTGAGTGAATAAGAGCCCACGATAATCGCAGGAGACACTCCTGCAAGAACTCATCGGCTTACTTCCCAGCCTCAGCAACCTCTCTCTCACACCCCTACACAAAAACTCGAGTTATAAAAAGTAGCAAAGGAACAATAAAAAGACAAGGAGGTTTAATTGTTATCAACAATTTCTTTTGTGAATGAAACATATCATGCTCTAAGCTATAGCTTTAACGGATTACACAATAATCCATCACAACAGGGAATTGTTTCATAGAAGCTTGATGAGCGGATAATTTATACGCTTTTTGGTATTGTTTTTAGGTAGTTTTTAGTATGTTTTAGTTACTTTTTAATATATTTTTATTAGTTTTATGCAAAAATCACATTTTTGGACTTTACTATGAGTTTGTTTATTTTTCTGTAATTTCAGGTATTTTCTGGCTGAAATTGAGGAACCTGAGCAAAAGTCTAATTCAGAGGCTGAGAAATGACTGCAGATGCTGTTGGATTCTGACCCTCCTGCACTCGATGTATATTTTCTGGAGTTATAGAAGCCCAATTAGCACGCTCTTAATTGCGTTGGAAATTCGACATCTTTGGCTTTCCAGTAATGTATAATAGTCCATACTTTGCCCGAGATTTGACGGCCCAAACTGGCGTCCAAACGCCCACCAAAGACCCTTTTCTAGCGTTAAACGCCAGAACTGACACCAGAACTGGAGTTAAATGCCCAAACTGGCATCCAAGCTGGTGTTTAACTCCAAGAATGGCCTATGCACATGAAAGCTTCAAATTTCAGCCTAAATACACACCAAGTGGGCCCATGAAGTGGATTTCTGCATTATCTGCACTTAGTTACTTATTTTCTGTAATCCCTAGTAACTAGTATAGTATAAATATCACTTTTCACTATTGTATTAGGGAGCTTATGCCATTTTTCACATTTGGAAGGCTAGTCATTCGGTCATGCCTAGACCTTTTTCTCTTATGTATTTTCCAATGGTGGAGTTTCTACACCTCATAGATAAAGGTGCGGAGCTCTGCTGTTCTTCATGAATTAATGCAAGTACTATTGTTTCTCTTTCAATTCACACCTATTTCTTCTCCAAGATATACTCTCGTTCTTAATTCAGTTAAGTCAGAATGAAGGGGTGACCCATGACAATCACCCACTATCTTCGTTACTCGCTTAGCCAAGATCCGCATGCCTGAAAACCACAAGCGGTCTACATGATGTTCAATGTAGTCATTGGACAACAGCCGGAGTATAATCTCTTGGGTCTCTGATCCACGGATTTGACTTGCCTCTCCTGACAACAGAGCATTCGAATCCGTGAGATTAGAACCTTCGTGGTATAGGCTAGAACCAATTAGCAGCATTCCTAAGATTCAAAAAGTCTAAACCTTGTCTGTGGTATTCCGAGTAGGATCAGGGATGGGATAACAGTGACGAGCTTCAAACTCACGAATGTTGGGCGCAGTGACAGTGTGCAAAAGGATAGAGAGATCCTATTCCGACACAAGTGAGAATCGATAGATGATTTGCGGAAACCATACCTAGACCGTTTTTACTGAGAGGACAGATGGTAGCCATTGACAACGGTGATCCACCAATATACAGCTTGCCATGTGATGAGCGGATATTTTATACGCTTTTTGGGGGTAATTTCATGTAGATTTTAGTATGTTTTAATTAGTGTTTAGTAGAATATTATTAGTTTTTAGGCAAAAATCATATTTCTGGACTTTACTATGAGTTTGTGTGTTTTTCTGTGATTTCAGGTATTTTCTGGCTGAAATTGAGGGAGTTGAGCAAAAATCTGAGTTAGGCTGAAAAATGACTGCTGATGCTGTTGGATCCTGACCTCCCTGCACTCGGAATGGATTTTTTGGAGCTACAGAAGTCCAATTGGCGCGCTCTCAATGGCGTTGGAAAGTAGACATCCAGGGCTTTCCAGCAATATATAATAGTTCATACTTTTCACGAAGATAGACGACGTAACTTGGCGTTGAACGCCAAGTACATGCTGCTGTCTGGAGTTAAACGCCAGAAACACGTCATGATCTGGAGTTGAACGCCCAAAACACGTTATAACTTGGAGTTCAACTCCAAGAAATGCCTCAACTCGTGGATAGCTTTAGTCTCAGCCCCAGCACACACCAAGTGGGCCCCAGAAGTGGATTTCTGCACCAATTATCTTAGTTTATTCATATTCTGTAAACCTAAGTTACTAGTTTACTATTTAAACAACTTTTAGAGATTTATCTTGTACCTCATGACATTTTCAGATCTGAATTACATACTTTTTGACGGCATGAGTCTCTAAACTCCATTGTTGGGGGTGAGGAGCTCTGCAGCGTCTCGATGAATTAATGCAATTGTTTTTATTTCTCCACTCAAACGTTTGTGTGCTCCTATCTAAGATGTTCATTCGCGCCTAATTATAGAGAAGGTGATGATCCGTGACACTCATCACCTTTCTCAACTCATGAACGTGTGCCTGACAAACACCTCCATTCTACATCAGATTGAATGAGCTTCTCTTAGATTCTTTAATCAGAATCTTCGTGGTATAAGCTAGAATTGATGGCGGCTACTCTTGAGGATCCGGAAAGTCTAAACCTTGTCTGTGGTATTCCGAGTAGGATTCAAGGATTGAATGGCTGTGACGAGCTTCAAACTCGCGATTGCTGGGCGTGATGACAAACACAAAAGGATCAATGGATCCTATTCCAACATGATCGAGAATCGACAGCTGATTAGCCGTGCTGTGACAGAGCATCTGGAACGTTTTCACTGAGAGGATGGGAAGTAGCCACTGACAATGGTGACACCCTACATACAGCTTGCCGTAGACGTGCTTTACAAACAATTGAGTTGAATATTACATTGCAGAAATTCAGAGGACAAAGCATCTCCAAAACTCCAACATATTTCCCATTACTGCACAACAAGTAACGATTTTATTCTCTTTTATTTTTCCAATCTAATAATTCCAACTGATAATTTTGATTGACATCCTGACTAAGAATAATAAAATAAATATAGCTTGCTTCAAACCAACAATCTCCGTGGGATTCGACCCTTACTCACGTAAGGTATTACTTGGACGACCCAGTGCACTTGCTGGTTAGTTGTGCGGATTGCAAAAAGTGTTATTGCAATTTCATGCACCAAGTTTTTGGCGCCGTTGCCGGGGATTGTTTGAGTTTGAACAACTAAAGGTTTATTTTATTTCTTAGATTAGGAATAATTTATTTTTATTATTATAGAGTCATTAAATCCTGATAGGATAGTTTCTTTTCAAAAAAAATTTCTCTTCAAAAATATTTCTCTTAATTAATTGTTAATTTTCGTGAGTTTAGTGTCTTGTTCTAAGTTTGGTGTTAATTGCATATTTTATATTTTTCTTTAAATTGTCGAACTTGTGTTCTTTGTTCTTCATTGATCTTCAAGTTGTTCTTGTTTATTTTTCTTGTTTGATCTTGAGTTTTTCTTGTGTTGTGTCTTTTCGTGTTTTTCTTGTACTTTTTCAAAACATTAGCTTTCAAAAATTTTATACTTTTATCCATAAATATAATACATCTTTAAAATCAACACTGAAGTTGCTGCCCAATTGGCTGGAGCTTTAGTAGTTGTTCTTGATAATTGGGTATCTTCTTTGGAATCTTTTTCAAAAATAATTTTTCTTTGATTGAATCTTGTGCCAAACTCTAAGTTTGGTGTTTTCTTGTTAATTTTTCTTTAATTTTTGAAAATTTGTCTTGTTTTTCTAAAAATTTTAAGTTTGGTGTTCTTTCTTTTGTTCTTGGTGTTCTTGTGAATCTTCAAGGTGTTCTTGAGTCTTTCTTGTGTTTTAATCTTAAAATTTCTAAGTTTGGTGTTCCTTGGTGTTTTCCCTCCAAAAATTTTCGAAAATAAGGAGCATTGGATCTAAAAATTTTAAGTCTTGTGTCTTTTGTGTGTTTTTCTCTTTCATCAAAAAAAATTTTCAAAATTCAAAAAAAATATCTTTCCTAACTAATTTTAAACTACATTTTCGAAAATTTTGTATAAAAATTCAGATTTCAATTTCAAAATATTTTCAATTTCTTTTATTTATTTCGTTTTTATTTTATTTTATAAAATAATTTTTTATAAAATAAATAATAGTGACATACATATCATCTCCTTTATTCCATTATGGAACTAAGTGAGAATGAACAGTCCAAGAGGACACTGGGGTCATATGCTAACCCCACTACTGCTTCATATGGGAGTAGTATCTGTATACCCTCCATTGGAGTTAGTAGCTTTGAGTTGAATCCTCAGCTCATTATCATGGTGCAGCAAAACTGCCAGTATTCCGGTCTTCCACAGGAAGAACCTACAGAGTTTCTGGCACAATTTTTACAAATTGCTGACACAGTACATGATAAGGAAGTAGATCAGGATGTCTACAGATTATTACTGTTTCCATTTGCTGTAAAAGATCAAGCTAAGAGGTCGTTAAATAACCAGCCTAAGAACAGCATCAAAACATGGAAACAGCTGTCAGAAAAATTCCTGAATCACTATTTCCCTCCAAAACGGATGACACAGCTAAGGCTAAGCATCCAAGGCTTCAAACAAGGAGATAATGAATCCCTTTATGATGCCTGGGAGAGATACAGAGAGATGCTAAGAAAATGCCCCTCTGAAATGTTTTCAGAGTGGGTGCAATTAGACATCTTCTACTATGGGCTTACAGAAAAAGCTCAGATTTCTCTAGACCACTCAGCTGGTGGATCTATACATATGAGAAAAACAATTGAAGAAGCTCAAGAGCTTATTGATACAGTTGCCAGAAATCAGCATATGTACCTAAGCAGTGGACTTTCCATGAAAGAAGAAGCTAAAACAGTAACTGCTGAACTCAGTCCTGTGGATCAGGCTAATGAAATCAATCAACAATTAGACTTTCTAACCAAGCAGCTAGCCGAATTCAGGAAATACTACAGGAAACAAGAATGGCTAACAGGAATATGGAAGTACAGTTAAAGCAAACAGAAATGCAACTGTCAAAACAAATAGCAGAAGAATGACAAGCAGTTCAATTAAGAAATGGGAAAACATTAAATACCTCACTTCAAAGCAGCAGGAAGCCAAAAAATGAACAAATGGCTACTCAAAACCCCTCTGAGGACAATCAGAGCCCAGAGAGGAATGTTGAACGCCCAGCCCATGCTCATTCCTGGTGTTCAACGCCAGAAACAAGCATGAATCCGGCGTTGAACGCCCAAGGGGAGCTCAGTTCTGGCGTTCAGACGCCAGTAACAAATAAGGAGTTGGCGTCTAACGCCACTCCAGCTTCCACCCCTGGCATTCAAATGCCAGTGGGGGATCAGTCACATACAAGTGCTGATAACAACCATTCTAAAAAGGCTTCCCAACCTACTTCAACAGGTAATAAACCTACAGCAACTAAGGTTGAGGAATACAAAGCCAAAATGCCTTATCCTCAAAAACTCCGCCAAGCGGAACAGGATAAGCAATTTGCCCGCTTTGCAGACTATCTCAGGACTCTTGAAATAAAGATTCCGTTTGCAGAAGCACTTGAGCAAATACCCTCTTATGCTAAGTTCATGAAAGAGATCTTAAGCCATAAGAAGGATTGGAGGGAGACTGAAAAAGTTTACCTCACTGAAGAATGCAGTACAGTCATTCTGAAAAGCTTACCTGAGAAGCTTAAAGATCCCGGGAGCTTTATGATACCATGCACATTAGAGGGTACTTGTACCAAGCAAGCTTTATGTGATCTTGGGGCAAGTATCAACCTAATACCTACATCTACTATCAGAAAGCTTGGTTTGACTGAAGAAATCAAACCAACTAGGATATGTCTTCAACTTGCCGATGGCTCCATTAAATACCCATCAGGCGTGATTGAAGACATGATTGTCAAGGTTGGGCCATTTGCCTTTCCTACTGACTTTGTGGTGCTGGAAATGGAGGAGCACAAGAGTGCAACTCTCATTCTAGGAAGACCCTTCCTAGCAACTGGCCGAACCCTCATTGACGTCCAAAAAGGGGAAGTAACCCTGAGAGTCAATGAGGAGGAGTTCAAGTTGAATGTTGTCAAAGCCATGCAACATCTAGACACCCCAAATGACTGCATGAGTGTTGATATCATTGACTCTCTGGTAAGAGAGGTCAATATGGCTGAGAGTCTCGAATCAGAGCTAGAAGACATCTTTAAAGATGTTCAGCCTGATCTGGAGGAATCAGAGAAAATAATAGAACCTTTGAAAATCCCTCAGGAAGAGGAGAAACCTCCAAAACCCGAGCTCAAACCATTACCACCATCCCTGTAATCATAAGCTCTACCTTAGAGCCACAGGAAGAGGAAGCACTAATTCAAGTGCTAAGGACACACAAGACAGCTCTTGGGTGGTCCATTAGTGATCTCAAGGGCATTAGCCCAGCCAGATGCATGCACAAGATCTTACTGGAGGATGACGCCAAGCCAGTGGTTCAACCACAAAGGCGGCTGAATCCAGCCATGAAAGAAGTGGTGCAAAAAGAGGTCACTAAATTACTAGAGGCTGGGATTATTTATCCTATTTCTGACAGCCCCTGGTTGAGCCCTGTCCAAGTTGTCCCTAAGAAAGGTGGCATGACAGTGGGTCATAATGAAAAAAATGAACTGGTTCCTACAAGAACAGTTACAGGGTGGCGTATGTGTATTGGTTATAGAAGGCTCAATACAGCCACCAGAAAGGATCATTTTCCTTTACCATTCATAGACCAGATGCTAGAAAGACTGGCAGGTCATGAATACTACTGCTTCCTGGATGGATATTCAGGTTATAATCAAATTGCAGTAGATCCAAAAGATCAAGAGAAAACGGCATTCACATGCCCATCTGGAGTTTTTGCATACAGAAGGATGCCATTTGGCCTGTGCAATGCACCTGCAACCTTTCAGAGGTGCATGCTCTCAATTTTCTCTGATATGGTGGAAAAATTTCTGGAAGTCTTCATGGATGACTTTTCAGTATTTGGAGACTCATTCAGCTCCTGTCTTGACCATTTAGCACTTGTTCTAAAGAGATGCCAAGAGACTAACCTGGTTTTAAACTGGGAAAAATGTCACTTCATGGTGACTGAAGGAATTGTCCTTGGGCACAAAATCTCGAACAAGGGAATAGAAGTGGATTAAGCTAAGGTAGAGGTAATTGAAAAATTACCACCACCTGCCAATGTTAAGGCAATCAGAAGCTTTCTTGGGCATGCAGGATTCTATAGGAGGTTTATAAAGGATTTTTCAAAAATCGCCAAACCTCTGAGCAACCTGCTAGCTGCTGACATGCCATTTATCTTTGATAAAGAGTGTCTGCAGGCATTTGAGACTCTGAAAGCTAAATTGGTCACAGCACCAATCATCTCTGCACCAGACTGGACATTACCATTTGAATTGATGTGTGATGCCAGTGACCATGCCATTGGTGCAGTATTGGGACAGAGGCATGACAAGCTTTTGCACGTTATTTACTATGCCAGTCGTGTTTTAAATGACGCACAGAAGAATTACACAACCACAGAAAAAGAGCTGCTTGCAGTGGTTTACGCCATTGACAAGTTCAGATCCTATTTGGTAGGATCAAAAGTGATTGTGTACACTGATCATGCTGCTCTTAAATATCTACTCACAAAGCAAGATTCAAAACCCAGACTCATCAGATGGGTGTTGCTTCTGTAAGAGTTTGATATAGAAATAAGAGACAGAAAAGGGACAGAGAATCAAGTAGCAGATCACCTGTCTCGAATAGAGCCAGTGGAAGGGGCGTCCCTCCCTCTTACTGAGATCTCTGAAACCTTTTCGGATGAGCAACTCTTTGCCATTCAGGAAGTGCCATGGTTTGCAGATATTGCAAACTACAAGGCAGTGAGATTCATACCCAAAGAGTACAGTAGGCTGCAATCAAAGAAATTGATCACAGATGCAAAGTACTATCTTTGGGATAAACCATATCTCTTCAAGAGATGTGCAGACGGAGTAATCCGTAGATGTGTGCCTAAGGAAGAAGCACAGAAGATTCTATGGCACTGCCATGGATCACAGTATGGAGGACATTTTGGAAGTGAGCGAACAGCCACAAGAGTCCTCCAATGTGGCTTCTACTGGCCCACTCTCTATAAAGATTCCCGAGCGTTTGTACTTAACTGTGACAGTTGCCAAAGATCTGGCAATCTGCCTCACAGTTATGCCATGCCTCAACAAGAGATCTTAGAGATTGAGTTGTTTGATGCATGGGGTATTGACTTTATGGGACCATTCCCACCATCATACTCAAACACTTATATTCTGGTGGCAGTGGATTATGTATCCAAATGGGTGGAAGCTATTGCAACACCCACCAATGACACTAAAACAGTGTTAAAATTCCTCCAGAAACATATCTTCAGCAGATTTGGTACCCCTAGAGTATTAATCAGTGATGGGGGTGATGCATTTGCATCTTTGCTATATTAGCTAGTTAGTTTAAGTAGTTTTAGCTTAATTTCATTCACTTTCTTTGAAATAAACAAGCATTTGTGTGAGTTTTCTCTCCATGCATTCATGAACCAAGAACTAGGTGGAATTTGGCCATATTTGTGCAAAGAATTCAAGGAGTTGACAAATGAATTAGCATGAATGAATCTCTTGAAAATTGTTGCATAGAATGGCAAAACTTTGAAGCAAATTCTTTGGTTAATGATAGGTAATGAAGCAAGAAGGTCATGGAGCAAGAATTGGAGCAAGAAGCCTTGAGAATACATCAAGCTTGGCAAGGAGGCAGAGGACTTGCACGTTGCCAACTTGGAGAAAAGGTGAGTTGTTGAAGGCAACGCCAAGGCAGCCCTGGAGAGTGAACAAAGAGGAGTTGCACGTTGCCAACTTGCACTTCAACTAGAGTGTTCATCAACAACGTCCAACAATGTAAGGCAGCCCTGGAGAAGCACATTTGGGCGTTGCCAACTTGGAGAAAGGGGTGAGTGTTTGATGGCAACGCAGGCAAGCAAGGAATTAGGCCAGGGAGGAGCTCGAGGGCGTTGCCAACGTGGGAATGAAGAAGCGTTATTCAAAACAACGCTGAATAGAAGACTTGGCCCAGGAAAGGGTGTGATGCACGTTTCCAACGCCAAGTTCTGAAGGCGTGGCCCTTGGCAACGTAGCAAGCAAAGCTTGATGCTAGGAGAATGAAGTTAGCACGTTGCTAACTTGAAATTATAAGGGCGTGTGTGGCAACAACGCAGCAACCCTGGCAGCCTGACCTTGCTCTCTTCCATGGAGTATATCTTGAGTTGTAGACCTTCAAATGATGCACTCTCAACGGCATTGAAAAGTAGACATCCAGAGCTTTCCAACCATATATCATAGTATGGGGTTGACATTCGTTTAAAGCTTCAAAAGCGTGCTTCATTTAGAGGTTCAGAATCTGAGGGCGTTGGCAACTTGGAAATACAAAGGCGTTTTTGCCAAAAACGCCTGCGATTTTAGCAGCCTGACCATGTTATCTTCAATGGAGCATAACTTGAGCTACAGAGATCCAAATTGAGTGATTCCAGTTGCGTTGGAAAGCTGACATTCAGAGCTTTCCAACCATATATAATAGTCCATAGTGAAGCATGAAATGGAAGCTTGAATCAGAGTCATCTTTAGGTCCCAAAAACAAGAAAATGAGGTTGAAATTTGAGGAAGCTAGAAGCTAGCCCTGGAAGGGGTGCCAACCAAGTTGCCAACGCCAGGAAGGGGTGCCAACCACGTTGCCAACGCCAGGAAGGGTGCCAACCACGTTGCCAACGCCAGGAAGGTTGCCAACCACGTTGCTAACTTGGAAATACAAAGGCGTTGTTGCCAAAAACGCCTGCGATTTTAGCAGCCTGACCATGTCCCCTTCAATGGAAGATATCTTGAACTACAGAGATCCAAATTGAGTGCTTCCAGTTGCGTTGGAAAGCTAACATTCAGAGCTTTCCAACCATATATAATAGTCTATGGTGGAGCACAAAATTGAAGCCAAATCAGAGTCATCTTTAGGAGCCAAAAACAAGAACATGAAGTGAAATTCAAGAAGGCTAGAAGGTAGCCCATGAGGAAGCACGGGCACGTTGCCAACGTGCTAGCAAGGGGGCATGTTTTGCAACAATGCCAGCCCCAAGTCCCTGCCTTGGGAGGTGAGGCACGGGCACGTTGCCAACTTGGGAGTATAGGTGCGTTTTTGGCAACAACTTGGCAGATTGACCTTACCTTCTTTGAGGAAGCATAACTTGAGCTAGGAAAGTCCAAATGAGGTGATTCCAGTGGCATTGGAAAATAGACATCAAGAGCTTTCCAATGATGTATAATAGTCCATATTGAAGCAGAAGGTTGACACTCAAATTCTGGGCTACATTTAGCATGAAAGTAGAGCCAAGAAGAGGAAAAGCAAGTTGTTAGCAACAACTTGGGCTAGCAACGCCCAAGTCTCAAACTTCACTTCCAGGGAAATATCATGCACGTTGCCAACGTGCATTAAGCCTGGAGTTATTGCCAATAACGCCCCTCAATGGGCCAGAATGGTTGCCAACTTGCTCTGCTTCCCCTATTCCTCACAAAGGCCAGCAACTTCTTCAATTGAACCAAGAATTCAACAATGAGAAAGCCCACATTGCTAACCCAAATTGAAGATCTCTGAAGAAGTTTTGGGAGTAGTATAAATAGATGAGATTGGTGTACTTGTAAGGGACTTTTAGACTTTTAGACTTTTACACTTTTTGACACTTAGAACTTTTTCATACTTTGAGCACTTTTACTTGTTAGCACTTCCGGGAGGATACCCGAGGAGCATTTCTGGGTTCTTCTTGGAACTTCTCTTCTTCATTTCTTAAGCTTTAAGCATTTCATTATTCTTCTTCATCTTTCTTTGCAATTTAGTTTAATTTTGATTTATGGCAATTGTTGTTGAAATTGGAGCAATGACTCACTAAACCCCACTTTCATTAGGGGGAGGAGCTCTGTTTGTTGGAATGAATTGGTGAACCCATCTTCTCCTCCTCAATTCTAGTGGTTGATCTAAAGAGGGAACTCTTGCTCTTCAAAGATTCAACCACCATCGAGAGAGGGGTTAATCTATATGAATTATGTGGTGAATTTGAGGAATGAGCCACATAATTCAGTTTAGAGTTCATCCTTTCATGATTTCTTTAATCAATATACCTTGGTTAGTATGTGAGATGTAACTCTCCTTGGTTGAGATTATAGGAATTGTGTGGCTGGATTAGATTTGAGCTTCATCTCTTCTCATGAACAATTAGATCACGAGAGTGGCAATTGGTTATGTTGAGAGAGATTGAATCACCAAGAGATTGGGATTCAATCACCCACTTGCCATGGATCTATACCCATGATTGAGGAAGATTTGACTAACATCAATTCATGAAAACTAGCATCTCTGATCCCTAATGATCCTCTCTATCATTAATTCTCATTTCTCTTGTTCTTAGTGTTTGAAAACCCATTGCCCAACTCCCTTCTACATTCTTGCAATTTATTATTCTTGCCATTTACATTCTGTTTCTTTATTTCTTACTCTCTTGCTCTTTAGAATTCAGCACTTTATTTTATTGCAATTTACTTTTGATGTCATTTAAGTTTCTTGCAATTTAAGTTTCTGTTATTTACTTTCACTTTATTTCTATCTTCTAGTTCTTTACATTCTGTGTCATTTACATTCTGGCAATTATGTTCAAAAATCAAAATGCTCATGAAATCAAAACTATGTTTGCTTGACTAAATCTACCATTTAACTAAAGTTGCTTAATCTACCAATCTCCGTGGGATCGACCTCACTCTTTGTGAGTTTTATTACTTGATACGACCCGGTATACTTGCCGGTTGTACGTGAAATCTAATTTTTACGTATCAAGTTTTTGGCGCCGTTGCCGGGGATTGGAAAGATTGACAATGATTAAGTGAAAGGGGGTTTAGATTAAGCATTTTTTTTTAGTGTTTTTGTTAAGCCCACTAACTGTTTGATACTTTGTTTCACTAAACCCCACTTTCATTAGGGGGAGGAGCTCTGTTTGTTGGAATGAATTGGTGAACCCATCTTCTCCTCTTCAATTCTAGTGGTTGATCTAAAGAGGTAACTCTTGCTCTTCAAAGATTCAACCACCATCGAGAGAGGGGTTAATCTATATGAATTATGTGGTGAATTTGAGGAATGAGCCACATAATTCAGTTTAGAGTTCATCCTTTCATGATTTCTTTAATCAATACACCTTGGTTAGTATGTGAGATGTAACTCTCCTTGGTTGAGATTATGGGAATTGTGTGGCTGGATTAGATTTGAGCTTCATCTCTTCTCATGAACAATTAGATCACGAGAGTGGCAATTGGTTATGTTGAGAGAGATTGAATCACCAAGAGATTGGGATTCAATCACCCACTTGCCATGGATCTATACCCATGATTGAGAAGGATTTTGACTAACATCAATTCATGAAAACTAGCATCTCTGATCCCTAATGATCCTCTCTATCATTAATTCTCATTTCTTTTGTTCTTAGTGTTTGAAAACCCATCGCCCAATTCCCTTCTACATTCTTGCAATTTATTATTCTTGTCATTTACATTCTGTTTCTTTATTTCTTACTCTCTTGCTCTTTAGAATTCAGCACTTTATTTTATTGCAATTTACGTTTGATGTCATTTAAGTTTCTTGCAATTTAAGTTTCCGTTATTTACTTTCACTTTATTTCTATCTTCTAGTTCTTTACATTCTGTGTCATTTACATTCTTGCAATTATGTTCAAAAATCAAAATGTTCATGAAATCAAAACTATGTTGGCTTGACTAAATCTACCATTTAACTAAAGTTGCTTAATCTACCAATCTCCGTGGGATCGACCTCACTCTTTGTGAGTCTTATTACTTGATACGACCCGGTATACTTGCCGGTTGTACGTGAAATCTCAGATTTTTACGTATCAAGTTTTTGGCGCCGTTGCCGGTTGTTTGATATTTTGTTTCACTAACCCCAAATTCACTCTAGTTCTAGAGTGTCTCACTTGTGATTTTGGTTTTGTTTGTGTATGTCAGGAGCTAGTAGACGTAATATTGAGGACGAGAGAACCCTCCGAAGGATAAGGAGAGCAGAAAGAGGAAAGGGAATAGTTGGTGAAGAGGAGTCAGAGGAAGAAGATCAAGCCATGGAGGATGAGATGCAAAATCCTCCTGGAGGGGTCAACAATAATGATGGACAAGCTAGAAGGGTGTTATCCTCGTATACTATCCCTGATCCAAGACATTGTGGGAGCAGTATTGCTACACCAAATGTTCATGCCCATAACTTTGAGTTGAAACCTCAGCTCATCACTTTGGTACAGAACAATTGCTCTTATGGAGGGGGACCTCTTGAAGACCCAAATCAACATCTATCTGTTTTTCTGAGGATATGCAATACGGTGAAGACAAATGGAGTGCATCCAGATGTCTACAAGTTGTTACTATTTCCATTCTCTTTGAGGGACAAGGCCACTCAATGGCTAGAGTCATTTCCCAAGGAAAGCCTCAACAACTGGAATGATGTGATGGGCAGATTTCTAGCAAAGTTTTACCCACCTCAAAGAATCATCAAGTTGAAGACAGAGGTTCAAACTTTCAGGCAAATGGAAGGGGAGTCATTGTATGAAGCCTGGGAAAGATATAAGGCACTAATGAGAAGATGTCCCCCTGACATGTTTAGTGATTGGGTTAAGCTCCAAAACTTCTATGAAGGCTTAAGCTTAGAAGCAAGGAAGGGACTAGATTACTCATCAGGAGGATCACTCAACATGATGAAAACTGCCGAGGAGGCTCAAGACCTCATTGAGATTGTGGCAAACAACCAATATTATTACTCATCAGAGAGGCAGCATAATCCGACCCCAAAGAAAGGTGTAATGGAGCTTGAAGGTGTTGATGCTATCTTGGCACAAAATAAGTTAGTGCACCAACAAATCCAACAACAAATGGAGATGATAACAAAGAGAATGGATGGTTTGCAACTTGCAGCAGTGAACACAACAAATCAATCATTACTTGAATGGAACCAAGGTGAAGGGACCACTGTTGAACAACCACAAGAACAAGTTCAGTACATGCAGAATACTTCAAATTCTCAGGATGAATTTCATGGCGATACATACAACCCATCTTGGAAAAATCATCCCAATCTAAAGTGGGGTGAAAACCATTGGCAAAAGAACAACAACCACAATCACACCCGTAACATAAATAACCAAAATCACCATGCCAACAACACTAACCAATATAGAAAAACACAAAACACATATCAACCACCTCGTCTTAATTCACAAACTCACCAAAATAACTTTCCTGCACCAACATCCAACTCACAGAATTACTCACAAAATTACCACACTAATCCGCCCAACAACTTCCAACAACAATCAACCCCCATCATACCCCCAATTGACCATCATGAGACCAGAATCTCAAATCTTGAAGCAACTTTGCAAGCACTTGCTCAAACCACTCAAGCCTTAGCTAAGGGACAAAAGGAACATGAGGCCACCATGAAGAGTATTGAGCGACAAGTGGGACAATTAGCCAAACAAGCTGAACGGCCAACCAATGTTCTTCCAAGTGATACGATACCCAACCCAAGAGACACAGAAAAAGCCATAAAATGGGAGGAGTGTAAAGCAATCACCCTGAGAAGTGGGAAGAAAGTGGAGACAGAAGCCATTACTCAGGAAGAGCACATCAAAGAAGGCTTAAAAGAAGAGGTGAAGGAAGCAGGAGCAAGAAACCTATACACAAAGTGATAAATTAGCTAAGAAGGAGGTAGTGAAAGCATACCAACCAATGCTCCCATACCCTCAAAGGTTTAAAGAAGAGAACAAAGAGAAGCAATATTCCAAATTCTTGGAAATATTCAAGACACTACACATCAACATCCCCTTCATTGAAGCACTTAAACAGATGCCCCTATATGCTAAGTTCATGAAGGAATTGTTGACAAAGAAAAGATCCTTGAAAGAGGGACAAACGGTTATGATGACCAGGGAGTGTAGTGCCATCATCCAGAAAAAGTTGCCAAAGAAGATGAAAGACCCAGGGAGCTTTCACATCCCCTGCACAATAGGCAACATGATGATTGAGAGAGCATTTTATGATCTTGGTGCAAGCATAAATCTGATGCCTCTATCTTTGATGAGGAAGCTTCAGATTCATGAATTGAAACCTACAAAGATAGCCCTTCAAATGGCGGATAAATCTATTCAGCAAGCACTCGGGGTTGTAGAGAATGTATTAGTAAAGGTGGACAAATTTTTCCTCCCAGTTGACTTTGTCATCCTAGACATAGAGGAAGATGACAACACTCCCATTATTCTAGGGAGGCCCTTTTTAGCTACTGCCAGGGCATTGATAGATGTCGAAAAAGGAGAATTAATGCTAAGGGTGCATGATGAGCATATAGTGTTCCATGTGTTCAAGAATTTGCAAGACTCTACCCAAGAGGAAGAGTGTATGAAGATTGATTCCATAGATCCAAACTTGAAAGAGGCACCCGATGAGGCACTTCCAAGCTCATGCTGGAAAGAAAATGAAGAAGTGGAGGTGCTGCAACAAGCTCAAAGAATAGAGGAGAAGCTGCAATCAAAGTCAGCATTTAAGATTCATAGCAAGGACCGTCCAAAAATTGAGACCCCAAAACCTGGACTATCTCCTGGAAAAGAAGAGAGTCCCAAGAAGAAAATGCCAAGAGGATGGAGAAACAAGAAAATCTCCACTGAAGACTTCTCACCAGGGGATAAAGTGATGCTAACTTACCAACCAATAGAGACATCTCCACACTTTTCTGGATACTACACAGTGAACAAAATCCTCTCACTTGAACATGTGGAAATCATCAAGAATGATACTGGAAGGAAGCTCACGGTGAGAGGGGAAGGATTAAGGCACTATGATCATCATCCGCCCTAAAGAGGGACAACCGTCAAGCTAATGACGATAAAAAAGCGCTTGTTGGGAGGCAACCCAACCAAAGGTAGTCTTCTTTTCTTAGTTAATTCAATAAAAGAGTTAAGTATATTTATCTGCATTGCAAGGAGCTAAGTTTGGTATTACACACCAACAGAATTCAAAGGTGAATGTGAGGTGCTAAGTTTGGTGTTCCACCAAAAAGTTTCATTAAATACACATTTTAACCCTTTGCATGATTAGTCACTAGCTCCAAACAATCAGAAAAACTACTTAACAATTGCTACTTTTAATTTAGATTTTGTTTCCTTAATAGAAGCACTTGATGTTTCTTACATGTATTCATTCCACTGCATATAAAAGTAAGCAAGGAACTAAGTTTGGTGTCCCCACACCAACTTATGTCTAGAAGATCACAAGCATACATGCATGCTAACCATCTCTCAAGTGCTTGGGGACAAGCAACTTTCAAAGTTCATTGTAGGCGATCACTTCAATCTTGAAAAGGATCAAGCATCATCAACCAAAGAGACAAAGAGGGATATAAAGACCAACAATGATGATGATAAGGAGTAAAGCAAGTAAACTCCAAAAGGTTGTATTGTTGAGTGATTGTCTTGTATTCAAACTACTATGATTGAAAGTGATATTGTACCCCTGTTTGTCTGCTTAGTATAACTTCTTTGTAGTTCAATAACTAAGATGTTTGATATATCATAACACCATACTCTTGAAATTGCTTGCACTCAATACCTATGAAAATGCAAACAGAGAACATTTCTTTGAAAAGAATGATTAAGGAGTCAAAAATCTATTTTGAGGCAAGAAAAAGATTAAGAGAAGTGGTGGTTCTAGTTGTATGATTGTGTATTGAGGTTGCATGTTTGTGAAAACTTGCATGGGAGCTCATAGGCAGGAAATAGAGTTCAAAGAAGTATTATGGAGATTCTCAAACACTTATTGATCCAAGAAGCAGCAAAAAAAAAACAAAAAAAAAACAAAAGAACATGGCAAAAGGCTCTGAGCATCAATTACTAGGAAGAAAAAGAAGGAAATGAGAACTCAAAGAGTTACTATCCTAGTTAAATGCTTGTGGTAGAATTGTGTCAAAGAGAGAGGCTTGAGCAAGTAAATCCTAAGGGGTGTTTCAACACCTAATACCTTAAAACCAACTGGTTTGGGAGTATTGATTGAAAGCTTATCTAAAGAGCCGCTTTGAGACATGACACTTAGAGTCAAGGCCAAGACACATAAACAATGAGCTGTTTCAAGGTGATTACCTATAAAGAGATTTCCATGATATCATTTGAATGAAAGTCCTAAGATCTAAGACTTCCAAAATGTAAGGACTGATAAGCACTGGGACCCTTGCATGAACACATAATTCAGAGTTCACGCCACTATCACTTAATCACTTCACTCACCAAGGTATTACAAGCTATTCCTCAACTCATTCCAATTAAAAGAAATCTTTGTGCATAGTTCTTTTCTTGCTTGAGGACAAGCAAGGTTTAAGTTTGGTGTTGTGATGCATTTGCATCTTTGCTATATTAGCTAGTTAGTTTAAGTAGTTTTAGCTTAATTTCATTCACTTTCTTTGAAATAAACAAGCATTTGTGTGAGTTTTCTCTCCATGCATTCATGAACCAAGAACTAGGTGGAATTTGGCCATATTTGTGCAAAGAATTCAAGGAGTTGACAAATGAATTAGCATGAATGAATCTCTTGAAAATTGTTGCATAGAATGGCAAAACTTTGAAGCAAATTCTTTGGTTAATGATAGGTAATGAAGCAAGAAGGTCATGGAGCAAGAATTGGAGCAAGAAGCCTTGAGAATACATCAAGCTTGGCAAGGAGGCAGAGGACTTGCACGTTGCCAACTTGGAGAAAAGGTGAGTTGTTGAAGGCAACGCCAAGGCAGCCCTGGAGAGTGAACAAAGAGGAGTTGCACGTTGCCAACTTGCACTTCAACTAGAGTGTTCATCAACAACGTCCAACAATGTAAGGCAGCCCTGGAGAAGCACATTTGGGCGTTGCCAACTTGGAGAAAGGGGTGAGTGTTTGATGGCAACGCAGGCAAGCAAGGAATTAGGCCAGGGAGGAGCTCGAGGGCGTTGCCAACGTGGGAATGAAGAAGCGTTATTCAAAACAACGCTGAATAGAAGACTTGGCCCAGGAAAGGGTGTGATGCACGTTGCCAACGCCAAGTTCTGAAGGCGTGGTCCTTGGCAACGTAGCAAGCAAAGCTTGATGCTAGGAGAATGAAGTTAGCACGTTGCTAACTTGAAATTATAAGGGCGTGTGTGGCAACAACGCAGCAACCCTGGCAGCCTGACCTTGCTCTCTTCCATGGAGTATATCTTGAGTTGTAGACCTTCAAATGATGCACTCTCAACGGCATTGAAAAGTAGACATCCAGAGCTTTCCAACCATATATCATAGTATGGGGTTGACATTCGTTTAAAGCTTCAAAAGCGTGCTTCATTTAGAGGTTCAGAATCTGAGGGCGTTGGCAACTTGGAAATACAAAGGCGTTTTTGCCAAAAACGCCTGCGATTTTAGCAGCCTGACCATGTTATCTTCAATGGAGCATAACTTGAGCTACAGAGATCCAAATTGAGTGATTCCAGTTGCGTTGGGAAGCTGACATTCAGAGCTTTCCAACCATATATAATAGTCCATAGTGAAGCATGAAATGGAAGCTTGAATCAGAGTCATCTTTAGGTCCCAAAAACAAGAAAATGAGGTTGAAATTTGAGGAAGCTAGAAGCTAGCCCTGGAAGGGGTGCCAACCAAGTTGCCAACGCCAGGAAGGGGTGCCAACCACGTTGCCAATGCCAGGAAGGGTGCCAACCACGTTGCCAACGCCAGGAAGGTTGCCAACCACGTTGCTAACTTGGAAATACAAAGGCGTTGTTGCCAAAAACGCCTGCGATTTTAGCAGCCTGACCATGTCCCCTTCAATGGAAGATATCTTGAGCTACAGAGATCCAAATTGAGTGCTTCCAGTTGCGTTGGAAAGCTAACATTCAGAGCTTTCCAACCATATATAATAGTCTATGATGGAGCACAAAATTGAAGCCAAATCAGAGTCATCTTTAGGAGCCAAAAACAAGAACATGAAGTGAAATTCAAGAAGGCTAGAAGGTAGCCCATGAGGAAGCACGGGCACGTTGCCAACGTGCTAGCAAGGGGGCGTGTTTTGCAACAACGCCAGCCCCAAGTCCCTGCCTTGGGAGGTGAGGCACGGGCACGTTGCCAACTTGGGAGTATAGGTGCGTTTTTGGCAACAACTTGGCAGATTGACCTTACCTTCTTTGAGGAAGCATAACTTGAGCTAGGAAAGTCCAAATGAGGTGATTCTAGTGGCATTGGAAAATAGACATCAAGAGCTTTCCAATGATGTATAATAGTCCATATTGAAGCAGAAGGTTGACACTCAAATTCTGGGCTACATTTAGCATGAAAGTAGAGCCAAGAAGAGGAAAAGCAAGTTGTTAGCAACAACTTGGGCTAGCAACGCCCAAGTCTCAAACTTCACTTCCAGGGAAATATCATGCACGTTGCCAACGTGCATTAAGCCTGGAGTTATTGCCAATAACGCCCCTCAATGGGCCAGAATGGTTGCCAACTTGCTCTGCTTCCCCTATTCCTCACAAAGGCCAGCAACTTCTTCAATTGAACCAAGAATTCAACAATGAGAAAGCCCACATTGCTAACCCAAATTGAAGATCTCTGAAGAAGTTTTGGGAGTAGTATAAATAGATGAGATTGGTGTACTTGTAAGGGACTTTTAGACTTTTAGACTTTTACACTTTTTGACACTTAGAACTTTTTCATACTTTGAGCACTTTTACTTGTTAGCACTTCCGGGAGGATACCCGGGGAGCATTTCTGGGTTCTTCTTGGAACTTCTCTTCTTCATTTCTTAAGCTTTAAGCATTTCATTATTCTTCTTCATCTTTCTTTGCAATTTAGTTTAATTTTGATTTATGGCAATTATTGTTGAAATTGGAGCAATGACTCCCTAAACCCCACTTTCATTAGGGGGAGGAGCTCTGTTTGTTGGAATGAATTGGTGAACCCATCTTCTCCTCCTCAATTCTAGTGGTTGATCTAAAGAGGGAACTCTTGCTCTTCAAAGATTCAACCACCATCGAGAGAGGGGTTAATCTATATGAATTATGTGGTGAATTTGAGGAATGAGCCACATAATTCAGTTTAGAGTTCATCCTTTCATGATTTCTTTAATCAATATACCTTGGTTAGTATGTGAGATGTAACTCTCCTTGGTTGAGATTATAGGAATTGTGTGGCTGGATTAGATTTGAGCTTCATCTCTTCTCATGAACAATTAGATCACGAGAGTGGCAATTGGTTATGTTGAGAGAGATTGAATCACCAAGAGATTGGGATTCAATCACCCACTTGCCATGGATCTATACCCATGATTGAGGAAGATTTGACTAACATCAATTCATGAAAACTAGCATCTCTGATCCCTAATGATCCTCTCTATCATTAATTCTCATTTCTCTTGTTTTTAGTGTTTGAAAACCCATTGCCCAACTCCCTTCTACATTCTTGCAATTTATTATTCTTGCCATTTACATTCTGTTTCTTTATTTCTTACTCTCTTGCTCTTTAGAATTCAGCACTTTATTTTATTGCAATTTACTTTTGATGTCATTTAAGTTTCTTGCAATTTAAGTTTCTGTTATTTACTTTCACTTTATTTCTATCTTCTAGTTCTTTACATTCTGTGTCATTTACATTCTGGCAATTATGTTCAAAAATCAAAATGCTCATGAAATCAAAACTATGTTTGCTTGACTAAATCTACCATTTAACTAAAGTTGCTTAATCTACCAATCTCCGTGGGATCGACCTCACTCTTTGTGAGTTTTATTACTTGATACGACCCGGTATACTTGCCGGTTGTACGTGAAATCTAATTTTTACGTATCAGGGGGCAGTCATTTCTGCAATAAACAGCTTTACTCTGCTTTGGTTCGTTATGGAGTTAGCCACAGGGTAGCCACTCCATACCATCCTCAGACCAATGGGCAAGCTGAAGTCTCAAATAGAGAACTCAAAAGAATCCTGGAACAGACTGTAATTAACCGTAGAAGGGATTGGGCAAGAAGCTTGGATGATGCTCTGTGGGCATACAGAACAGCATTCAAGACCCCTATAGGGACCTCTCCATACCAGCTTGTGTATGGAAAGGCATGTCACTTGCCAGTGGAACTGGAACACAAGGCCTACTGGGTAACCAGATTCCTGAACCTTGATGCCAAGTTAGTGGGAGAAAAACGTCTACTCCAGCTAAATGAGCTAGAGGAATTTAGACTCAATGCTTTCAAGAATGCAAAAATATATAAAGAGAAAGCGAAAAGATGGCATGATAAGAAATTGTCATCCAGAGTCTTTGAGCCGGGGCAGAAAGTACTGCTATTTAATTCTAGGCTCAAATTATTCCCTGGGAAATTAAAATTCCGGTGAAGAGGTCCATATGTAATTACAAGTGTATCACCATATGGATACGTAGAGCTTCAGGATAATAACTCTAACAAAAAGTTCATTGTTAATGGACAGAGAATTAAACATTATCTTGAAAGTAACTTTGAGCAAGAATGCTCAAAACTGAGACTTGATTAGAGCTCAGTGATAGTCCAGCTAAAGACAATAAAGAAGCGCTTGCTGGGAGGCAACCCAGCCATTTACAAAGTTTATTTACTAATTAAATAAATTTCCTTTTCTTTACAGGTATATGTCAGAGTATCTTAAAAAGGTAAAATAGCAATTGATTGAATTCACAGAGTTACAGGGAAATTTGGAAAGCTCACTGGCATCAAAAAGCCAGTAAGAAATGTTTTGGGCATTGAACGCCGAAAAGAAGCACCCACTGGGCGTTCAACGCCAGTAAGGGTAGCCATCTGGGCGTTAAACGCCAGAAAAGAGCATCTTCTGGGCGTTGAACGCCAGAAAGAAGCACCTTCTGGGCGTTTAACGCCAGATTGACAGCATCCTGGGCGTTCAGAAAAACGCCCAGTGACAAAGGACTTCCTGGCGTTCAACGCCAGAAAGAAGCAACAGCTGGGCGTTGAACGCCCAGGAAAAGCAACAATAGGGCGTTAAACGCCCAAAACATGCAGCGTTTGGGCGTTTAACGCCAGGATGGTGGGGAGGAGGTAAAATTCGTTTTTCTTCAAAAATTTTCTAATTTTTATGTTTTAATTCATGATTTCTTGCATAAACATGTTTCCAAATATCATCCTTCAATTTCAAAAATTTTAATCCTAATTTCTAAAATCTCTAATTTCTGAAATCCCTACTTCAAAATTTTACATACATCTTAATCCATAAGGACAATTAATTTTCAATCCAATCCAACTCTTTTTCCAAGCTCTTTCCCAACTTAATTATCTTTTAAATCTTTTTCAAATTATATATTTCAAATTTTTTTTTTTAAAAAAAAATCATTCATATCTTTCTAAATTATATCCTTTCCTTATCATGTTTATCTTTTATAAATCATATCTTTTATCTTATATCTTTTTCTTATTTTTGAATTACCCACCCCCTCCCTTTATAACCACTTTCGGCGCCCCTCTCATCATCCACCATTCCACACTTGCTCTCCTCCTATTCCTCTTCTCTCTTTTCTTTTGCTTGAGGACAAGCAAACCTCTAAGTTTGGTGTGCTTATCCGTGATCACAAAAACATTCTCACTTTGATCATGGCCCCTAAAGGAAAACAACCCAACCCAAGAGGCAAGAAAGAGAATATTCCAAAGCCACTTTGGAATCAAGGGAAGTTCTTAACTAAAGAACATTCAGACCACTACTACAAAATAATGAGTCACAGATCAGTGATCCCGAAAGTTAAATTTGACCCGAAGGAAGATGAATATCCGGAGATCCAAGAGCAAATTCGAAACAGGAACTGGGAAATCCTAGCCAATCCTGAAACGAAAGTGGGAAGGAACATGGTTCAGGAGTTCTATACTAATCTATGGCAGACAGATAGGCAAAGAATAATTGGAGCTGCTCTCTATGACCATCGGACCTTAGTCAGAGGAAAGATTGTTCATATCCATCCTGACAAAATCAGGGAGATCTTTAAGCTCCCTCAACTGAAAGATGACCCAGACTCCTTTAATAGGAGAATGATGAGGGTAAATAAAGGTTTGGACAAGATTCTAGAGGATATATGCATCCCCGAAGCCAGGTGGACCACCAGCACGATTGGCATCCCAAATCACCTCAAAAGAGAAGATCTCAAACCAGTAGCCAGAGGCTGGCTGGATTTTATTGGGCGTTCCATATTGCCCACCAGCAACCGTTCTGAAGTTACCATTAAAAGAGCAGTGATGATTCACTGCATCATGTTGGAAAAAAAAGTAGAAGTTCATCAACTGATCTCGTGTGAACTATACAAAATAGCAAACAAGAATTCCAAGGACGCCAGATTGGCCTATCCAAGCTTAATTTCTATGCTCTGCAGAGATGCCGGAGTGAAGATGGGAATAACAGAGTATATCTCAGTTGAAAGGCCAATCACTAGAATATCAATGGACAGACAACAGCTGCAGGATGATCCAATCAAGAGGAGGGCACAAGAAGTCCTCCCAGAACTTCCTCAATTCGAATATTGGGAACATCTTGAAGCATCTATTTCCAAATTGCAAGAAGCTATGAACCAATTAAAGGAAGAACAGAACAATCAAAGTAGCTTGCTTTGCAAACTGCTTAAGGAACAGGAAGAGCAAGGGCGCGATCTAAGGGAGCTGAAGCGCCAGAAATTAATCCTTGAAAAGCACCCCACAGACTAGAGGAACATCTACTTCTCAAAACACAGGTTGTTGAGTTCTAATTTTAGCTTTAACTCTGTGATAGTGTTATTATAGAAATTTACCTTAGAAGATATATAGTAGTAGTAGTAGTAGTAGTAATTAGCATATCTATTCTGGTTTTATTTCCAATTAAGTTATAATTTATTTTTCTCATCATCATCAGACATGAATAAAGTAGTAGATTTTTAGAATAAAGAAGTAATTTATATTTTTTTTTTCGAGTTCTTAATAATAAAAATTATAATTAATTACATGTGGTGGCAATACTTTTTGTTCTCTGAATGAATGCTTGAACAGTACATAATTTTTATCTTGAATTTTATGAATATTGGCTCCTGAAAGAATGAGGAACACGAAAAATATTATTGATGATCTGAAAAATCATGAAATTGATTTTTGAAGCAAGAAAAAGCAGTGAAAAAAAATATTTACAAGAAATCATTGGATCAAGAAAAGGAATAAGAGCCAACAGCCCTTAAAACCAAAAGGCAAGGGTGAAAAGGATCCAAGGCTTTGAGCATCAATGGATAGGAGGGCCTAAGGAAATAGTTCCAGGCCTAGGCGGCTAAATCAAGCTGTCCCTAACCATGTACTTGTGGCATGCAGGTCCAAGTTAAAAACTTGAGACTGAGTGGTTAAAGTCGTGATCCAAGGCAAAAAGAGTGTGCTTAAGAGCTCTGGACACCTCTAACTGGGGACTTTAGCAAAGCTGAGTCACAATCTGAAAAGGTTCACCCAGTCATGTGTCTGTGGCATTTATGTATCCAGTGGTAATACTGGAAAACAAAGTGCTTAGGGCCACGGCCAAGACTCATAAAGTAACTGTGTTCAAGAATCAACATACTACACTAGGAGAAGCAATAATACTATCTGAATTCTGGGTTCCTATGGATGCCAATCATTCTGAATTTCAAAGGATAGAGGGAGATACCAAAACTATTCAGAAACAAAAAGCTACAAGCCCCGCTCATCTAATAAGAATTTGAGCTTCATTTAAAACTCTAAGATATTATTACTTCTTAAATTCTTTTTCATCCTATTTTATTTATCTAGTTTCTTGAGGACAAGCAACAGTTTTAAGTTTGGTGTTGTGATGAGCGGATATTTTATACGCTTTTTGGGGGTAATTTCATGTAGATTTTAGTATGTTTTAATTAGTTTTTAGTAGAATATTATTAGATTTTAGGCAAAAATCATATTTCTAGAGTTTACTATGAGTTTGTGTGTTTTTCTGTGATTTCAGGTATTTTCTGGCTGAAATTGAGGGAGTTGAGCAAAAATCTGAGTTAGGCTGAAAAAGGACTGCTGATGCTGTTGGATCCTGACCTCCCTGCACTCGGAATGAATTTTTTGGAGCTACAAGAGTCCAATTGGCGCGCCCTCAACAGCGTTGGAAAGTAGACATCCAGGGCTTTCCAGCAATATATAATAGTTTATACTTTGCGCGAAGATAGACGACGTAACTTGGCGTTGAACGCCAAGTACATGCTGCTGTCTGGAGTTAAACGCTAGAAACACGTCATGATCTGGAGTTGAACGCCCAAAACACGTTATAACTTAGATTTCAACTCCAAGAAAGGCCTCAACTCGTGGATACTTTAGTCTCAGCCCCAGCACACACCAAGTGGGCCCCAGAAGTGGATTTCTACACCAATTATCTTAGTTTATTCATATTCTGTAAACCTAGGTTACTAGTTTACTATTTAAACAACTTTTAGAGATTTATCTTGTACCTCATAACATTTTCAGATCTGAATTACATACTTTTTGACGGCATGAGTCCCTAAACTCCATTGGTGGGGGTGAGGAGCTCTGCAGCGTCTCGATGAATTAATGCAGTTGTTTTTATTTCTCCACTCAAACGTTTGTGTGCTCCTATCTAAGATGTTCATTCGCGCCTAATTATAGAGAAGGTGATGATCCGTGACACTCATCACCTTTCTCAACTCATGAACGCGTGCCTGACAAACACCTCCGTTCTACATCAGATTGAATGAGCTTCTCTTAGATTCTTTAATCAGAATCTTCGTGGTATAAGCTAGAATTGATGGCAGCTACTCTTGAGGATCCGGAAAGTCTAAACCTTGTCTGTGGTATTCCGAGTAGGATTCAAGGATTGAATGGCTGTGACGAGCTTCAAACTCGTGATTGCTGGGCGTGATGACAAACGCAAAAGGATCAATGGATCCTATTCCAACATGATCGAGAACCGACAGCTGATTAGCCGTGCTGTGACAGAGCATCTGGAACGTTTTCACTGAGAGGATGGGAAGTAGCCACTGACAATGGTGACACCCTACATACAGCTTGCCGTAGACGTACTTTACAAACAATTGAGTTGAATATTACATTGCAGAAATTCAGAGGTCAAAGCATCTCCAAAACTCCAACATATTTCCCATTACTGCACAACAAGTAACGATTTTATTCTCTTTTATTTTTCCAATCTAATAATTCCAACTGATAATTTTGATTGACATCCTGACTA
This sequence comes from Arachis hypogaea, assembly GCF_003086295.3. Classification (NCBI taxonomy): domain Eukaryota; kingdom Viridiplantae; phylum Streptophyta; class Magnoliopsida; order Fabales; family Fabaceae; genus Arachis; species Arachis hypogaea. Next base: position 84,850,124 of record NC_092045.1, on the reverse strand, counting down.
AGAATAATAAAATAAATATAGCTTGCTTCAAACCAACAATCTCCGTGAGATTCGACCCTTACTCACGTAAGGTATTACTTGGACGACCCAGTGCACTTGCTGGTTAGTTGTGCGGATTGCAAAAAGTGTTATTGCAATTTTGTGCACCACCATGGAAGGGAGCACACATGATTGGATGAAGACAATAGGAAAGCAGAGGTTCAGAAGAAACAAAACATCTCCAAACGCTTATCTGAAATTCCCACCAATGAATTACATAAGTATCTTTATTTTATTTTATGTTTTATTTATCTTTTAAATATCAAAACCTCATAACCATTTGAATCTGCCTAACTAAGATTTACAGGATGACCATAACTTGCTTCAAGCTGACAATCTCTGTGGGATTGACCCTTACTCGCGTAAGGTTTTATTACTTGGACGACCCAGTGCACTTGCTGGTTAGTTGTGCGGAGTTGCAAAAGTGTGATTGCAATTTCATGCACCAAGTTTTTGACACCGTTTCCGGGGATTGTTCAAGTTTGGACAACTGACGGTTCATCTTGTTGCTTAGATTGGGTAATTTTATTTTATGTTTAAGCTTTTTATTTTTATTTTCGAAAAATACAAAAAAATTAATAAAATCATAAAAACCAAAAAAATTTTGTGTTTCTTGTTTGAGTCTAGTGTCAAATTTTAAGTTTGGTGTCTTGCATGTCTTTAATCTTTCTTAGATTTTTGAAAATTCATCATGTGTTCTTTCTTGATCTTCAAGTTGTTCTTGATGATTTTCTTTATTTAATATTATGATATTCTTGTTTTGTGTTTTATGTTGTTTTTCATATGCATTTTCGAATCCATAGTATCTAAACATTCAAAATTTCTAAGTTTCATGTCTTGCATGTCTATCTTTTCTTAAAAATTTTCTAAAATATGTTCTTGATGTTCATCATGATTTTCAAAGTGTTCTTGGTGTTCATCTTGACATTCAAAGTGTTCTTGCATCCATTATTTGTTTTGATCTTAAAATTTTATATTTTGTTTCATTTTGTTGTTTCTCTCTCTCCTCATTCAAAATTCAAAAGTAAAAAAAATATCTTTTCCTTTTTCTTCTCATAATTTTCGAAATTTTGAGTTGACTTGGTCAAAAAATTTTAAAATTTAGTTGTTTCTTGTTAGTCAAGTTAAAATTTCAAATTAAAAAAAAGAGCTCAAAACATAAAGCAGAAGAATCACAGAGAAAAAGAGCTCACTGGCGTTAAAACGCCAGTAAAGAGGCATTTTGGGCGTTAAACGCTAGAATGGCTATCATTCTGGGCGTTTAACGCCAGTAAAGGTATCATTATGGGCGTTAAACGCGTTAAACGCCAGAATGAGCAGCATTTTGAGCTTTTAACGCCAGAAATGGCAGCATTCTGAGCGTTTAGAACCCAGTAAAGAAGGATTCCTGGCGTTTAACACCAGCCAGGGTATCCGGCTGGGCGTTAAACGCCCATAGAGGCAGCCAAGTGGGTGTTAAACGCCAGAATAGATAGCATTCTGGGCGTTTAACGCCAGGATGACACAAGGGAGGTAATTTTTTTTCCAATTCGAATTTTTTTTCAATTTTTCATGTTTTAATTCATAATTTTTTTGCATCAAACATATTTTAAACGTTCATCTTTCAATTTTTTTATATTTTTGAAAATTTTCAAACTAATTTTTCAAAAATCTTTTTCTTCATTTTATTTCATATTTTCTAAAATCCTTGCTAACAACTAATGCTTTGATTCAAAAATTTCAAGTTTGTTACTTTCTTGTTAAGAAAGATTCAATCTTTAAATTCTAGAATCATATCTTTTAGTTTCTTGTTAGTCAAGTCATCAACTTTAATTTTAAAAATCAAATCTTTTCAAAATTTATTTTCAAATCTTTTTCAACTAACTACTTGACTTGTTTGTTTAATTTTAAAAAGTTTACTATTTCTTATCTTTTTCATACCACCTAACTATTTTTCCACTTCTAATTTTTGAAAATCACTAGCCACTTTTTCAAAGATCTTTTTAGTTAACTAATTGTTTTAGTTTTAAATTTTCTTCTATTTCTTTTTCAAATCTTCGAAACTAACTAAATTAATTAAATAAAAACAAATTTTTTTTCTTTTCCCTCTTTTGAAATTCGAATACTCCCTCTCGCATCTCTTTCTATTTAATTGCTAATACTTCTCTTCTACTTATAATTCGAACCTCTCTCTCTCCCTGTGTTCGAATTCTTCATCTTCTCTCTCTTCTTATTTTTCTATTCTTCTATTCTTATACTCACATAAAGGAATCTCTACACTGTGACATAGAGGATTCCACTACTCCTTTTGTTCTCTTCTTTTTCATATGAGTAGGAACAAGGATAAGGACATTCTTGTTGAAGCTTATCCTGAACTTGAAAGGACTCTGAAGAGGAAGCTAAGAGAAGCAAAAGCACAACACTTCGGAGAGGACCTTACAGAAAATTTCGAAAAAGAAGCAGACATGGCAGCCGAACCCAACAACAATGCTAGAGATGCAAGGAAGATGCTTGGTGACTATATTGTACCAACTTCCAACTTCTATGGAAGAAGCATCTCAATTCCTGCCATTGGAGTAAACAACTTTGAGCTTAAGTCTCAATTAGTTTCTCTAATGCAGCAGAATTGCAAGTTTCATGGACTTCTATTGGAAGATCCTCATCAGTTCTTAGCTAAGTTCTTGCAGATCTGTGATACTGTTAAAACCAATGGGATTGATCTCGAGGTCTACAGACTTATGCTTTTCCCCTTTGCTGTAAGAGACAGAGCTAGGATATGGTTGGACTCACAACCTAGAGAAAGCCTGAACTCTTGGAACAAGTTGGTCAGTGCTTTCTTGACCAAATTCTTTCCACCTTAAAAGATGAGCAAGCTTAGAGTGGAAGTCCAAACCTTCAGACAGAAGGAAAGTGAATCTCTCTATAAAGCTGGGGAAAGATACAAGCAATTAACCAAAAAGTGTCCTTCTGACATGCTTCCAGAATGGAGCATCATATGTATATTCTATGATGGTCTGTCTGAATTATCCAAGATGTCCTTGGACCATTCTGCTGGTGGATCTCTTCATCTGAAAACACCTGCAGAAGCCCAGGAATTCATTGAAATGGTTGCAAATAACCAGTTCATGTACACTTCTGAAAGAAATCCTGTGAATAATAGGATGACTCAGAAGAAATGAGTTCTTGAAATTGATACTCTGAATGCCATACTGGCTCAGAACAAGATATTGACTCAGCAAGTCAATATGATTTCTCAGAATCTGACTGGATTGCAAGCTGCATCCGGCAGTGCTAAAGAAGCCTCCTCTGAAGGAGAAACTTATGACCCTGAGAATCCTGCAATGGAAGAGGTGAATTACATGGGAGAACCCTATGAAAACATTTATAATCCTTCATGGAGGAATCATCCAAATTTCTCATAGAAGGATCAAAAGAAGCCTCAATAAGGCTTCAATAACAATAATGGTGGGAGAAATAGGTTTGGCAATAGCAAGCATTTTCCATCATCTTCTCAGCAACAGACAGAGAATTCTGAGCAGAGCCACTCTAGCTTAGCAAATATAGTCTCTGATTTATCTAAGGCCACTCTCCATTTCATGACTGAGACAAGGTCTTCCATCAGAAATTTGGAGGCACAAGTGGGTCAGCTGAGTAAAAGAGTTACAAAAACTCCTCCTAGTACTCTCCCAAGCAATACAGAAGAGAATCCAAAGAGAGCGTGCAAGGCCATCAATATAACCAAAATGGCCGAACCTACAGAGGAGGAAGAAGCAGTGATCTCCAGTGAGGAAGACCTCACTGGACGTCCACTGACCACTAAGACGTTCCCTAATGGTGAACCAAAGGAATCTAAGGCTCATACAGAGACAATAGAGATTCCACTAAACTTACTATTGCCATTTCCGAGCTCTGATAAGTATTCTTCCTCTGAAGAAGATGAAGATATTGTTGAAGAGCAAGTTGCTCGGTATCTAGGAGCAATCATGAAGCTGAATGCCAAGTTATTTGGTAATGAGACTTGAGAGGATGAACCTCCATTTCTCACCAATGAACTGGATGCCTTGGTTCAGCTAAAAGTACCTCAGAAGAAACCAGATCCCGAAAGGTTCTTAATACCTTGTACTATCGGCACCATGACCTTTAAGAAGGCTCTGTGTGACCTGGGGTCAGGTATAAATCTCATGCCACTCTCTGTAATGGAGAAACTAGGGATCTTTGAGGTACAAGCTATAAGAATATCACTAAAGATGGCAGACAAATCAATGAGACAGGCTTATGGACTTGTAGAGGATGTCTTAGTGAAGGATAATTTATACGCTTTTTGGCATTGTTTTTAGGTAGTTTTTAGTATGTTTTAGTTACTTTTTAATATATTTTTATTAGTTTTTATGCAAAAATCACATTTCTGGACTTTACTACGAGTTTGTGTATTTTTCTGTAATTTCAGGTATTTTATGGCTGAAATTGAGGGACCTGAGCAAAAGTCTGATTCAGAGGCTGAGAAAGGACTGCAGATGTTGTTGGATTCTGACCCTCCTACACTCAAAGTGGATTTTCTGGAGCTACAGAAGCCCAATTGGCACGCTCTCAATTGCGTTGAAAAGTAAACATCTTGGGATTTCCAGCAATGTATAATAGTCCATACTCTTCCCGAGATTTGACGCCCCAAACTGGTGTCCAAACACCCACCAGAGACCCTTTTTCTGGCGTTAAACGCCGGAACTGGCACCAGAACTGGAGTTAAACGCCCAAACTAGCATCCAAGCTGGAATTTAACTCCAAGAATGGCCTATGCATGTGAAAGCTTCAAAGCTCAGCCCAAATACACACCAAATGGGCCCCGGAAGTGGATTTCTGCACTATCTGCACTTAGTTACTTATTTTCTGTAATCTCCAGTAACTAGTAGAGTATAAATAGCACTTTTTACTATTGTATTAGGGAGCTTATGCCATTTTTCACATTTGGAAGGCTGGCCATTCGGCCATGCCTAGACATTTTTCTCTTATGTATTTTCCAACGGTGGAGTTTCTACACCTCATAGATTAAGGTGTAGAGTGATGCCAGGGCATCTAGGCCAGTTTCACTGTCCTTTTCTTTACTATTTTAGGGTAGTTTCATGCATTTTCCTAGTGAATAAGACAAGTTTTGGGTGAAAATACACTTACACCTTCATTCAAGCAACTATTGTGAATTTTGCATGATTTCATGAGATTTTTTTGCCAGAATTGCATGATAACTTGATGATGCATAATCTCATGAGTTTGGCTAGAGCTTTGATGCACTTTAATTGCTTGATTTCAGAACAAATGAAGCATGGAAGAACCACGTTAGCATTCACGTTAACTTAGTTAACGTGACTACTAACGTGGGATGGCAAAGAGCTTGCAACGTTAATGAGAAAAGTGATCACCAATAACGCTTGCGAAGACATTCATAGCTTACGTTAAGAGCCACGTTAACTAAGTTAACGTGGTACTTAACGTAGAAGAAGAAGAGGACTCCACGTTAACGAGAAACATGAACTCCAATAACGTTTCTCCTCAATGTTAGTGGTAAAAGTGAACACCACTAACGTTGGGAAACTAGGCAATGCCCACATTAAGAGTCACATTAACTTAGTTAACGTGAACTCTAACGTGGAAGAGGATCAACCACGCCAACGTTAGTGACATTCACTTTTGTCACTAACGTTGGATCATTAGCATTGCCTACGTTAACTCTCACGTTAAGATTGTTAACGTGAAAGTTAACGTGGAGATGGCTTCATTACTACGTTAAGAGCCACGTTAACTTAGTTAACGTGGGTTCTAACGTAGGGACTTAAGGCAATTGGAGCGTTAGTGACAAAGGTGAGTGTCACTAACGCTTTCGAAGGTGATAGAGACCCACGTTAAGAGCTACGTTAGCCAAGCTAACGTGAGATCTAACGTAAGGGCAAGAGGCAAGCAACGTTAATGGGAAAAGTGATTCCAATTAATGTTTGCGAAAAGGGGCACAAGCCAACGTTAATGGGAAAAGTAAGTCCCATTAACATTGGCCAAGGATTGAGTAAGAAACGTTAGTATTCACGTTAAGATTACTAACGTTGGAACTAACATGGGTATATAAGGGTGGAACGTTAGTGGAAAAAGTGAATGCTACTAACGTTCTCGCACTCAAAATATTACCCAACATTAATCTCACTAAATGCCCAAGCCTAATTCATATTTCTCTGTAAGCTGGGCCCACTAAAGATGAGAATTGCTTCAACTCAAGGTCCAGAGCCCACATCCAAGACTTGAAGAACTCACTAGAAGATCATGAGGAGTAGTATAAATAGGAGTAGTTTTGAACTAGAGAAAGCTTAGCACTTTTGGGAACTACTCTCTGCATATTTACTTTTCTTCTAGCATGGATTCTTCTTTTCTGCCATTTTTGATTCCTAGAGCTATGAACAACTAAACCCCTTTCATTGGGTTAGGGAGCTCTGTTGTAATTTGATGGATCAATTATAGTTTTCATTCTTCTTCTTCTTTCTTTTCTCTTGATCTTACTAGAAAGCTTTCGATCTTAATTCAATTGGTTAGTTATCTTGGAAAAGAAACTCTCTATAATTGGATCTCCTTTGAACCTTGGAAAAGGGATGAGGAAATCATGCTAGAAATGCTTTCTAATGTTGGACCAAATTGGGGTTTGGATGGATATTGTGACATTTAATCCTCCCAACACTTTGATTTGGAAATACATGTGGTATAATCAGTGACCACACTTTCATCTCTCCCCATGAGCAATTAAATCAAGAAATTGGGCAATTGTTTAAGCTTAGAGAGATTGGATTGCCAAGGAATTGGGATCCAATCACTTAAGATTGCCAAGGAGATTAATGAATGCATTGATTGAGGAAGAGATGAGAATGAACTTGATCTGGAGAATGCAACATCTCCTAAACCCAATGATCTCCCCATTTCTGATCTTACCCATTCTATTTACTTTCTGCCATTTAAATTCCTGCTCATTATCCCAACTCCCCATTTAAGATTCTGCACTTTAATTTCTGTTATTTACTTTCTAGTTATTTAAATTCCTGCATCTCAATCTCAATTCTGTTTAGCTTAACTAGCATATTCTTCTAACTAAAGTTGCTTGACCAATCAATTCCTGTGGTATTCGACCTCACTCTATTGTGAGTTTTACTTGACGACAATTCGGTATACTGGTCGAAGGGAAATTTGTTGAGAGACAAGTTTTCATGCATCAAGTTTATGGCGCCGTTGCGGGGGATCAATTTTGAATCAACAATGATTAAGTTAGAAGATCACTAGATTGAGCATTTTTTTATTTCGTTATTCGTTTCTTTTTGTTCAGTCAATTTACCTTAGTTAGTTTTTAATTTCTTCCTCACTCCCTATACCCTCTCTATTTTCTGTTCTCTTTTTCTTAGTTGATCATAATTCAGCTCAGTAACCCACTAACTGTTTGATAAATTGCATCATTCACACTAACTATTACTCTAACAAGAATAGTCTTCACTATACCTCCTGTTGTGCAATCTGTTTGTTGTATGACAGGGAGAAGAGAAGGAGCTTCAACATCCTTTGATTCAGAACCTGAAAGAACCCTTTGGAGACTACGAAGGGAAACAAGAGGAAAAAGGATTATTGGTGCTAAGGAAGCAGAGGAAGAGTACTTCGAACCCAACATGGAAGGGAATTTGGAGAACAATCATGAAGAAGAGGCTCATAATCATGCCAGAGAAGGCCATGCAAACCGGGTTGGGCAAGAAAGGAGGGTCTTAGGATCCTATATCAATCCTAATCCAGGAAACTGTGGAAGCAGCATTCAGAAGCCCACCATATATGCCAACAATTTTGAGCTAAAACCTCAGCTCATCACCCTGGTGCAGAATAATTGTTCATTTGGAGGAGGTGCTCAAGAAGATCCTAATCAACACTTGACCACCTTCTTGAGGATTTGTGACACAGTGAAGTCCAATGGAGTCCACCCAGATGCCTATAGGCTGCTCTTGTTCCCTTTTTCACTAAGGGACAAGGCATCCAAATGGCTTGAATCCTTCCCAAAGGAAAGCTTAACTAATTGGGAAGAAGTGGTGAACAAGTTTTTGGCAAGGTTTTACCCCCCTCAAAGGATCAATAGACTGAGAACTGAAGTGCAGACGTTTAGACAGCAAGATGGGGAGACACTTTATGAAGCTTGGAAAAGGTTCAAGGATCTAACAAGGAGATGCCCACCAGAGATGTTTAATGAGTGGGTTCAACTTCACATCTTCTATGAAGGTCTTTCCTATGAGTCAAAGAAGGCTGTGGATCATTCATCAAGAGGCTCTTTAAACAAGAAGAAAACCATTGAAGAAGCCATAGATGTCATTGAAACAGTTGCTGAGAATGATTACTTCTATGCCTCCGAAAGAAGCAACACTAGAGGAGTAATGGAGCTGAACCACATGGATGCACTGTTAGCCCAAAACAAGATGATCACCAAGCAGCTAGCAGATCTTACCAAGAAGGTGGAAGAGAACCAAGTTGCAGCAGCCATCACTTTATCACCAACTCAAGAAGGAGTAAACATAGGAGAAGAAGGTGACTGGAGCAAGCCAACTATGTGGGAAACTCACCTAGACAAGTCCATGATCCATACTCCAAAACTTACAACTCTGGATGGAGGAACCACCCCAACTTTGGATGGGGAAATTAACAAGACCAAGGGCAAGATCAGAGACGCCACAACTTCAACTCCAACAATAATACTACTCATCAAAATACCTCACAGAGATATTACCAACATCCATCTAACCAACCTTCTCAACCACCTAATCTCAACCCACCATCATTGATAGATGATAGGCTTTCAAAGATTGAGGCTCTACTTGAACACATATGCAAGAAAATCCAAGATAACAAAGTGTTTAAGGAAGAAGTGCGAGCTAATATCAAGAATCAAGGAGAAAACATCAAGAGATTAGAGTCCCAAGTAGGGTACCTATCTTAACAAAGTCCCAAACCCACTGATGGATTCCCCAGTGATACAGAGAAGAATCCAAGAGGAGAAACAAAGAAAGTGAGATGGGAGGAATGCAAAATGATAACCACAAGTGATGAGGGGAGTATGAATGGAGTAGAACACCTTCAAAATAACCAAAAGGAAAGCCAGAAGAAAGGAAGCTGTGCAACTCAGCTTACATCCAAGGAAGAGCTAAAGAAGAAGGAGGTATGGAACCCATATGCACCTTTTCCCCATAGGCTTAAAGGTGGTGTAGCAGGGAGAATGTACTCAAGGTTTCTTGATATGTTTGCATCTCTAGATGTAAATATACCATTCATTAAAGCCCTCCAACAGATGCCTTTCTACATCAAGTATATAAAGGAGCTACTAGCCAGAAAAAGTCCATTGAAGGGTGGACAAACAATCAAGATGAACAGAGATTGTAGTGCTCTCATTCAACCAGGGCCACCCATAAAGAAGGAGGATCCAGGGAGTTTCCACATCCCTTGTGCCATAGGAGAAACAATGATTGACAAAGGGCTTTGTGACTTGGGAGCAAGCATCAACCTAATGCCTCTCTCCCTCATGAAGAAGCTTCAAATCAATGAACTAACTCCTACTGATGTAATTATCAGATTGGCTGACAAAACTCAAAAACAAGCAGTAGGAGTGGTTGAAAATGTGTTGGTGAAGGTTGGGAGCTACTATCTTCCCACAGATTTTGTTGTTCTGAAAATGGATGAGAATCCTATTTACCCCATCATTTTGGGAAGACCATTCCTAGCCACAGCTAGAGCACTCACAGATGTAGAACGAGGAGAGTTAGTGTTGAGAATACATAATGAGCAGCTCACTTTCAATGTTTTCAACCTCTCATAAGAAGCAGATCATGAAGACAATAAGTTGATGGAGGAGCCAAACAAGGAAGCACAAACAACACAATTGGAAGACCCATTAGTTGGGAAGCCATATAGTCAAGAAGAACCATGTTCAAAGATGATCCAAGGGGAACCAGAACCATCAGAGTCATGCAAGATCAATAACAAGAATCCACTAGAGAAAGAATCCATAGAAAACAAGACAACATCAATGGAAAAAAAAAGGGTTCCAAGGGGATGGAGAAATAAGAAAATTCCTACAAAAAATTTCTCACCAGGTGATGAAGTGATTTTTACATACTTTCCATCTATACCACCTCACCTCCCCATTATTCCATCTCAGCTTTCCCCAGTGTATACCATCAACAAAATCATGTCCTTAGAGCATATGGAGCTTATCAACAAAGCTAATGGACATAGGTTCACTGCAAGAGGGGAGGACTTCAAGCACTATCAGCCACCTTGACAAGAACCAAACGTCAAGCTAATGACGTTAAAGAAGCGCTTCATGGGAGGCAACCCATGTTCTATAACTCCTTTCTTAAATTTCTAATAACAGCAATAAGGTAATTTTCATGGAAGTTCAAATTAATCTTGACAACTAACATAAAGCCCATCTACATGTAACTTATAGTACATGATAAGTTTGGTGTTCAAAGCACCCCAAGTGTGGTTTGAACACACCTTATGAGGAAAGTTCACTCCCCAGACTTGTTGCACCATGTGATTACAAACAAGTTTGGTGTACCAACGTGCATGCATGGGTAGCTTAATGTTTGATTGATTTGCTTTCATGGAAAATAATTAGTCATATAGAAACAAAAGAAAAAGAAAAAGAAATATTTTATTAGTTCACACATTTTCCCACCAATTTTTCAATTAATTTTCACATTCTCCCTTTTTCTGTATAGGGAATCAAAAAGGACATTGATGGTACTTGATAGGACAATTGAGGAAGAAGGATTCAGCCACTACACCAAGGGAATTTCACACTTGTCTTCATAAGGAATATCCTTGGATAGGGGTGAGCACGGGTCGGTTTGGTTCGGGTTTAAAGTAAAATTAGAACCGAACCGATCAAAAAGTAATTGGTTTGGTTTGGTTCGGATTTGCGTTTTTTTGTGCTTGTACCCGAACCAAACCAAACCAATTAAGAGCGGATTGGTTCGGTTCGGGTAGCGGGTACCCGATGACTTTGAAATTCATTAAAAAAAATCAAATTGGCAAATTTTTATCTTAAAAATTCAAGAAATACAATAAACATGTAACATCAATAGAAATAATGCAAACATATTAAATACCAAATACATTAAAAATTAAACTCATCAAAATTCAAACATATTAATAGTAAATAATCTTGTCTAATGAAAATATAAAAGTGCAATAGAAATATTAGAAGTTAAATACAAAAGTCTAGTAAATAATCTTTGAAAGAAGCTAAAACCAAAACACATTAAAATCTAAACATTAGTGATATAGGATTAGGGTTATGAGTTAGAAAACATATAAAAAGTTATATATATTTTATTTAATTAATTATGATCGGGTATACGGGTTGGTTCGGGTTCCACGCCCCCAAAACCGATACCCGAACCAATCATCAGCAAATGTCATTGGTTTGGTTCGGGTTGGACCCGATTACCCGTCGGTTCCAGAACCAATTTGATTGGTTTGGTTCGGATTCGGGTGGGTAATCGGGTACCCGCTACCCGTGCTCACCCCTATCCTTGGAAGTGTTACCATGCAACATTGGGAGTGGATGGCTTTGGAGACCGAACCAAGACCCTCATAAAAGAGGTGATCCTTGTGCTCATTCAATCTCAAAACCCCAACCGTCCACTATCAAACAACACCATCAATCCACACCCTTCAACAATTCCCATCTCTCTATATAAACCCCTTCACACAACCTTCACGTACACCTTATATCCTCACCTTTCCTCCATTCTCTCTAAGACACATTTTGCCTAACATCAACCGAATTCCATCTTCAACTTCATAGCCTTCACCATCTTCACAAACTGAGCCTCACTCATGGCAGCATCAAGCTCCAAGAGGCAAAAAGGGAAGGGACCCATAGAGCATCCTCCTTTTGATGAAGTGCGATTTAGAACCTTCTATCATGCACTTTAGTATGGGTGGATGACTGAGAAGGAAATCATTTATGAACTAGGCTTTCAAGTCACAAAAGTCGAGTGCCCAGAAATCATAGAGAAGGTGAAACAATGCAGATGGGAGCTCCTCACCGACCCTGTCACAAGGGTGAATGCCACTCTAGTAAGAGAGTTCTATGCAAATGCAGTTAGGTAAGACAAGGAGGATGACTCATACACAAGTTTTGTGAGTGGGGTCGTGGTAGACTTTAGCCCCATGACTATCATGAGAGTGTTGAAATTGAGAAGCATACCCTTTGAAGAGGAGAGCTATCAATCGAGAATGGACCAAAACCCCAATTATGACCAGATTCTACAGGATATATGTGTGCAAGGAGCAGATTGGGAGAGAGGTCCCAAGGGGAAGCCGAAATTTATAAAAAGAGGAGATCTCCTCCCTGAGGCTAAAGGATGGTTCAAAATTGTAAGGAGATCCATTCTCCCAGCTGGAAACAACTCGAAAGTGAACCTCAAGAGAGCAACGATGGTGAAATATATAATGAAGGGAGGAGAGATCAAGGTTCATGAACTTATAGCTCAAGGCATTCGGAAGCTCGCCGAGAAGAGTGACTCTGGAGGAAAGTTGGGTTATCCTAGCACTATCTTCCGCCTTTGCAAACTGGCCAGGGTGACATTCGAAGATGAAAACCCTGAGTGGATAAAGGTTGGTCTTCCACTCACTTATCGCTGGATGCATGCTGTTGCAACTCCATTACCTCCACGAAGGGTATGAAAGAGGCCAGCTCATCAAGCTGAAGAAGAACAACATCCACAAAAGCAAGCTTCAGCCACCCTAAGCATGCACCAACTGTAGGAGGCTATTGACACCTTATCTAGGCAATGCATGGAAAATCAAGAGGCGCAAAGAGAGCTCCAAATAAATCAAGGGATCGCCATGAAAAGTTACTTTCTAGATGGATGAATCAACAAGGGGAGTGGAAAAAACAACTGATGGATCAGCAATTGGAACAAGGAAGACAATGGAGTGAATCCTTCCACAACCTGAATCAGAAACATGATCAACAACAAGAAGCCATCCAAAGGCTAATCAACATCCAAGCACATCAAGGAGCACACATTCATGAGATGCATAGGAAACAAAGAGAACAAGCAGATCTTTTCGATGAATATAGAACATTCTCGGAAGGAGTCTACATGAGTGAGACTGGATACCATGTGAATACCCAAGCCAGGCTTGGATATCTAGTCAGACAATTACCTGTTTTGCATCCAGGAATCACAAAATATGAGGATGTAAAGGATGAATTAGCACGAGTGGAGTGCAAAAGGGTTGAACAAAGTCATGAATCAGTAAGGAAGGCACTAGAAGATTAGAAATTAGCTAGAGCAAATCGGATGAGAGGAAGCAAAAGTGGACAAAGCGAATCTACAAATGGCAAGGGAGCAGAAGAGAATGAGCATACCAACAAGTGAAAGGTGGTGAAGTTTCTTCTTAGTTTACTTTCTTTTTCAAAGCTTTAAATAAGGAAAATCATGTATGAAATAGAACATGCTTCCATGGTAGCTTAGAATTTTCAATTATGCATTTAATTCCCCTTGCTTAGGTTTATGTTATTGAGCCTAATGTCTTGAATGCTCACTTTCATCTTTCTTACTTGTATGCTTGTCTCTTTAAGTTAATCAAAAAAAAGAAAATGTTATGGAAAGAACGAGAAGTGGAGTCATTTTGTGAAGTGCATTCTGAATGTTTATGGTAGGTTGATTAGTAAGCTAAGTTGGTTCACCAAGAAAGGAAAAAAAGCAACTATCCGTCCTAAGTCCTATGTTTGAGACACATTCTTTGAGGCTAGCTAAACAATAAGATCCCAACAAGAAAAGAAAAAGAGTAATACAAGTGAAAATAAGAAAGGAAACACAATAAGAAACAATGCTAGGCACCAAGGGTTTCAAAATTGAAGCATGTGTTTGTGGTGTTTATGTACAAGGGATATACTTGGATGAATAAGCTCTTAGGGGTGCCTTATCACTTGGTAACTTGGATTAACTAATCCGGGATTATCAGCTGAAAATCCACTATCAAGAGTAACCCTTGTTACAGAGCACTTAGTAACCCAAAGAGGTGCTGGACACCAAGGTCTCAAGAAAGAAAGAATAACAAACCATGTGCCTGTGGTGTGTATGTATGAGGGAAAGAGACTTGAGGGAGTAAGTCCTTAGGGGTGTCTTAACACCTAGCACCTTAAAACCAACTGGTTTGGGAGTGTTGGCTGAAAGCTTATCATAAAGCGTCGCCCTCTTACAAAGCACCTAGCAAAAAGAAAAAAAACTTAGAAAAAAAAAGAAGAGAAGGATCAATAAGAAAGAAGCCTCAAGGGATGCAATCAAAAGAGTGACTAGGAATTTGATAAAGGCTTGAAACCTAAAAGGAAAGAACCTAAGTTGTTATGCATGAAACTCCATGAACTAGGAATGCTACTTCCATTTTATCTTCTTGTTCTTTCATTTCATTTTTCTTATGCTTCAGTACTTGCTTAGGGACAAGCAAGCTTTAAGTTTGGTGTTGTGATGCCAGGGCATCTAGGCCAGTTTCACGGACCTTTTCTTTACTGTTTTAAGGTAGTTTCATGCATTTTCCTAGTGAATAAGGCAAGTTTTGGGTGAAAATACACTTACACCTTCATTCAAGCAACTATTGTGAATTTTGTATGATTTCATGAGATTTTTTTGCCAGAATTGCATGATAACTTGATGATGCATAATCTCATGACTTTGGCTAGAGCTTTGATGCACTTTAATTGCTTGATTTCAGGACAAATGAAGCATTGAAGAACCACGTTAGCATTCACATTAACTTAGTTAACGTGACTACTAACGTGGGATGGCAAAGAGCTTGCAACGTTAATGAGAAAAGTGATCACCAATAACGCCTGCGAAGCCATTCATAGCTTACGTTAAGAGCCATGTTAACTAAGTTAACGTGGTACTTAACGTAGAAGAAAAAGAGGACTCCACGTTAACGAGAAACATGAACTCCAATAACGTTTCTCCTCAACGTTAGTGGTAAAAGTGAACACCACTAACGTTGGAAAACTAGGCAATGCCCACGTTAAAAGTCACGTTAACTTAGTTAACGTGAACTCTAACGTGGAAGAGGAT
This sequence comes from Arachis hypogaea, assembly GCF_003086295.3. Taxonomy (NCBI): domain Eukaryota; kingdom Viridiplantae; phylum Streptophyta; class Magnoliopsida; order Fabales; family Fabaceae; genus Arachis; species Arachis hypogaea. The sequence goes on along the minus strand of NC_092045.1, from coordinate 84,834,978 downwards.
CAACAACGCCAACGTTAGTGACACTCACTTTTGTCACTAACGTTGGATCATTAGCATTGCCTACGTTAACTCTCACGTTAAGATTGTTAACGTGAAAGTTAACGTGGAGTTGGGTTCAAAGAACCAACATTAGTGACACTCACTTTTATCACTAACGTTGGGAGATGGCTTCATTACTACGTTAAGAGCCACATTAACTTAGTTAACGTGGGTTCTAATATAGGGACTTAAGGCAATTGGAGCATTAGTGACAAAGGTGAGTGTCACTAACGCTCTCGAATGTGATAGAGACCCACGTTAAGAGCTACGTTAGCCAAGCTAACGTGAGATCTAACGTAGGGGCAAGAGGCAAGCAACGTTAATGGGAAAAGTGATTCCCATTAACGTTTGCGAAAAGGGGAACAAGCCAACGTTAATGGGAAAAGTGAGTCCCATTAACGTTGGCCAAGGATTGAGTAAGAAATGTTAGTATTCACGTTAAGATTACTAACGTTGGAACTAACGTGGGTATATAAGGGTGGAACGTTAGTGAAAAAAGTGAATGCTACTAATGTTCTCGCACTCAAAATATTACCCAACGTTAATCTCACTAAATGCCCAAGCCTAATTCATATTTCTCTACAAGCTGGGCCCACTAAAGATGAGAATTGCTTCAACTCAAGGTCCAGAGCCCACATCCAAGACTTGAAGAACTCACTAGAAGATCATGAGGAGTAGTATAAATAGGAGTAGTTTTGAACTAGAGAAAGCTTAGCACTTTTGGGAACTACTCTCTGCATATTTACTTTTCTTCTAGCATGGATTCTTCTTTTCTGCCATTTTTGATTCCTAGAGCTATGAACAACTAAACCCCTTTCATTGGGTTAGGGAGCTCTATTGTAATTTGATGGATCAATTATAGTTTTCATTCTTCTTCTTCTTTCTTTTCTCTTGATCTTACTAGAAAGCTTTCGATCTTAGTTCAATTGGTTAGTTGTCTTGGAAAAGAAACTCTCCATAATTGGATCTCCTTTGAACCTTGGAAAAGGGATGAGCAAATCATGCTAGAAATGCTTTCTCATGTTGGACCAAATTGGGGTTTGGATGGATATTGTGACATTTAATCCTCCCAACACTTTGATTTGGAAATACATGTGGTATAATCAGTGACCACACTTTCATCTCTCCCCATGAGCAATTAAATCAAGGAATTGGGCAATTGTTCAAGCTTAGAGAGATTGGATTGCCAAGGAATTGGGATCCAATCACTTAAGATTGCCAAGGAGATTAATGAATGCATTGATTGAGGAAGAGATGAGAATGAACTTAATCCGGAGAATGCAACATCTCCTAAACCCAATGAACTCCCCATTTCTGATCTTACCCATTCTATTTACTTTCTGCCATTTAAATTCCTGCTCATTATCCCAACTCCCCATTTAAGATTTTGCACTTTAATTTCTGTTATTTACTTTCTAGTCATTTAAATTCCTGCATCTCAATCTCAATTCTATTTAGCTTAACTAGCATATTCTTCTAACTAAAGTTGCTTGACCAATCAATCCCTGTGGGATTTGACCTCACTCTAATGTGAGTTTTACTTGACGACAATTCGGTATACTTGCCGAAGGGAAATTTGTTGAGAGACAAGTTTTCATGCATCATAGAGCTCTGCTGTTCTTCATGAATTAATGCAAGTACTATTGTTTCTCTTTCAATTCATGCTTACTTCTTCTTCAAGATATACTCTTGTTCTTAATTCAGTTAAGTCAGAATGAATGGGTGACCCGTGACAATCACCCACTATCTTCGTTACTCGCTTAGCCAAAATTCACGTGCCTGACAACCACAAGCAGTCTACATGATGTTCAACGTAGTCATTGGACGACAGCCGGAGTATAATCTCTTGGGTCTCTGATCCACGTATTTGACTCGCCTCTCCTGACAACAGAGTATTTGAATCCGTAAGATTAGAACCTTCGTGGCATAGGCTAGAACCAATTGGCAGCATTCCTGAGATCCGGAAAGTCTAAACCTTGTCTGTGGTATTCCGAGTAGGATCAGGGATGGGATGACTGTGATGAGCTTCAAACTTGCAAATGTTGGGCACAGTGATAGTGTGCAAAAGGATAAAGAGATCCTATTCCGACATAAGTGAGAACCGACAGATGATTAGCCGTGCGGAAACCGTACCTGGTCCATTTTCACTGAGAGGACGGATGGTAGCCAATGATAATGGTGATCCACCAACATACAGCTTGCCATGGAAGGGAGCACGCATGATTAGATGAAGACAATAGGAAAGTAGAGGTTCAGAAGCAACAAAGCATCTCCAAACGCTTATTTGAAATTCCCACCAATGAATTACATAAGTATCTTTTATTTTATTTTATGTTTTATTTATCTTTTAAATATCAAAACCTCATAACCATTTGAATCCGCCTGACTAAGATTTATAGGATGACCATAGCTTGCTTCAAGCCGACAATCTCTGTGAGATCGACCCTTACTCACTTAAGGCTTTATTACTTGGACGACCCAGTGCACTTGCTGGTTAGTTGTGCGGAGTTGCAAAAGTGTGATTGCAATTTCGTGCACCAAAGCTGCAATTCTTCCTCCTTAACTAACATAATAAAAGATATGTGATTGATTTATATCTAAACCCTAAACCTATTGCAAGCGCTTACTTGATTTTCACCTAAACATCAAGACTGAAATCACGACCAATAGATAACAATAAATCACAAGTTGATATCAATTCTGAATGAAGAAAATGGAATCAAGAAAAAGAAAATGCTTACAGTGACGATGTCAGGGTCGCACCAGGGAAGCTGGTCTTTCCCAGAGAAGAAGTTACCAACGGAGTCAACTATCATTCCGAGCTTCACTTCAAGCTTCGCCATTCAACAATAACCACCGAGTTGAGCTAAGTTTCACGAATCACTGCAGACGCGACAAGAGTGGCAGCGGAGGGAGCCCGTGCGACGCAAGGGATGACAGAGAGATCCTGCAACGCGAGTGGCGGCGACAATGGCGGAAGAAGCTGGTGCGACGAAGAAGAGAATCAACTCTGTGATGGAGAGAAGAGAAAGCTCATTTGATTTGTGTGGAGTGTGAATGGAGTTCAATAGGGTGGGGATAAAATTAGGGTATACTCAATATTTTCGACAGAAAATTTTAAATTACAGACGGATTTTCTGTCTATAATAATTTAATAAAATGCACCATTTTTGTCCATTTAATTACAGACGAATTTTTCGTCTGTAATCATTTCTCACGAAAAAAATTAATTTTTCCGACAAAATTATCGACGGATTCTCTTTTCCTTCTGTAATTTATGCTAATTCATTTTTTTGTTTTTCGACAAAAAATCCCTCTGAAATTCCGTCTGTATTTTTATCGGAAATATCCATCTGTAATAACTAGTTTTCTAGTAGTGACAGCGAAAGAAAAGAAAGTAATACTAAAGATCTATGTTGTGCTTAAATTTTATTTGAATAAACAATATATAGATCATATCTAAATAGCCGTGTATGCTGGTAAAAATCATTTTCTTGTTTGATGGTACAAAAGCCCTATGCGTATCCACACTGATATCAACCTTTGTTGTCAACTACTTGATCAATGGACATCTGATCTAAATTGATAAACCTATTGCAACTCTTTATACGCCATAAAATTCTTCTCCAAGAATTAGGCCCACATACGTTTATGTGTGTAGAGGTAAAAGAATAAAACTCTTGTATTTTATTCTCATTTATTTCCTGTACTCTTAGCATTATATATATATATATATATATATATATATATATATATATATATATATATATATATATATATATATAGTATAAGATTTGTTACTGATTTTAAATTTGAATCTCAATTCAAATTTGAATCATATCTTAGTATTCTAAACTTGAATCTTTCAAATTTATGAATCATATCATAACTCAATTTGAAACAAAATTAGTTAGGATCTCATCCAAATTTAGAATTCAAATTTAGAAATAGAATAACTAATTATTCTCAAATCTCATTTCATATTCTCAATTACCATACTATTATTATATTCTTGGTGTTAGGAAAAAATATAATAATATTCCTTTTGAATTAATATAATTATTTATTTGATTAAATCAAAATAATAATGAAATAATTCTACAACAAAGATTAAAACATTCATTAATGTGTGACTCCATAGGTTCAATATTAAGCAGGTAGTAAATTAGTCATACTAAATTTACTAATCAAGGTTGGTGTCTAGCAACACTCTTCAATGATCCGAAGTATGAAGTAGTATATTTTTTACTAAGAACCTGAGAAGAACAAAGTATAATTCCTTCCATCTTTCCAGCTCTTGGTTAACCCTTCGAGTATAGTTCAGTTGTCAAAACTCTAACTTGTTACCACTATATAATGAACTGTGAATGACTTAAGAAACTCATTTCTTCATTCATTCAATCTCCTTTACCAAGGTTTTATTCATCTCAGTCATTATAATCATAGAGCTCAAACTTTTTACCGAGAGTTGACAAATTTCTTATTGACTAATCATTAATTCTACAAGTATCTAAATCATACCCAATATCCATTCAACTAGCACCGTAGGATATTAGGTGTCTGGAATCAAAGTATAATAAATACATTGTTAATTACTATGACAGTCTCAGGTCAAAGAAAAGTCTATTACCATGTTCATTTTGGGAATATCCTATTGATAAATATGCAGTAATTATAACCATTAGAAATTCTTAAATTGAGTCAATTCAATGTTTGGTAAACCACAATTTTATGGTTTATCTTGTATTGAATTTGGTGGATTTTATCAACTTTTTCTATATTTATTCAATGAAATAGCATGGTTTTGTAAATTCTCCTTAAATTGTGCTTAAGAGTAAAAATATGCTTTTTAGGCTCTTAATTTGATAAATTTAATTCACTTTAATTCCATTCGATGTCTTGATATGTTTGTTGAGCAATCCCAAGTTTATAAGGCAAAGATTGGATTGAAAGAATGAAGAAAAAGCATGTAAAAGTGGAGAATTCATGAAGAAATGAAGTTTTGGAAATCTGCCATTGGAGGCGTACGCGTGAATGGTCATATCTCTATATGCACCATCTATATATATATAATTTAATAAATGAGAGCTATTAATTTTCATCCAATAAAGATCATTATATATATATATATATATTGATCTTTTCAGATTATAATGTCCTTTTTGATAATCATATGACCAAGAACAATTTAGATTAAATTATAAAATATTCATCTCTCAATATTATAATTGATGTGTGGAAAACGATCCAACACAAAACTCACCGGCAAGTGCACCGGGTCACATCAAGTAATAAAAACTCACGGGAGTGAGGTCGATCCCACAGGGATTGAAGGATTGAGCAATTTTAGTTTAGTGGTTGATTTAGTCAAGCGAATCAAGATTTGGTTGAGTGATTTGTGATTTGCAGAATTTAAATTGCATTGAAAGTAAAAGGAATGTGTAAATTGCATGAAATTAAAGAGAGCAAGAATTAAATTGCCGAATCTTAAAGAACAAGTGATATAAATTACAGAAACTTAGAACGCAAGAAATGTAAATTGCGGAATCTTAAATTGTAAGAAATGTAAATGACTTGAATTGTAAAGGGAATTGGGAATTGGATTTGCAGAAATTTAAACAAGGCAAAGTAAATTGCATCAAACAGAAGAGTAAAAGGGGATTGGGATTGAATCGGATCTGAAGCAGAAGAGTAAATGAACATGAAAAGCAATAAACAGAGAATTGGAAATTGGAAATTCAGATCTCAGGGCCCAAGAGACTAGATAACTGAGTCTAGATCTCAATGCCTTCCTAGATCCAACAAGAACACTTGCAAAGAAATTGTAAATTGCAAAGAAAGTAGATGAAGAGCAATTAACAGAAATTTAAACTCAATTATGCAGTAAATAAAGCAGAGAGATCCAATGATGAGATTGAAACAGAATTTCTTCAATTCTCCAACCCAAGATCCAAGGCAAAGTAATTGAAATTGAAAACAATAAAACTAAGAGGAAGAGAATGGAATTCTCCTTCCCCGAAACTAAGAAATTAAAGATCACTCAATACCAAAAGCTCTCCAAAAACTACTAAGCAAAACTAAAAGGAAAACTAAAAAGAAGAGCTCCCCGAATAACTTGAATTCTATCCTATTTATACACTTTCTTCAAATGATCTTCAAGCCTTGAGTTGGGCCTTTGCTCTTGGTGGAATTGGGTTGAAAGAGGCCTTGATTGATTGCTCTTGGAGTTTGGAGAGGAACCAAAGTGAACCAATTGAACCGGGTTGGAGTTTTGCAAAAGTTGGAGTAAAAGTTTGAGCAAAAGTTAGGGGTCTAACTTTTGCTCCAACTTTTCATATCAGCTAGCCTCTTTTGCTGATACCAACGTTGGTGCAAAAGTTAGGGGTCTAACTTTTGCTCCAACGTTGGCCCTTCCTAGTGCACCTATGGCGCCAACGTTAGCCCAAAAGTTAGGGGTCTAACGTTGGCGCAAACTTTTGCTCCTCCCCTTGTATTTTCATGTGCCAACGTTAGCCCAAAGGTTAGGGGGCTAACGTTGGCGCAAAATTTTGGTGGCCAGGGAGGCTTTTCTCATGCCAACGTTAGCCCAAAAGTTAGGGGGTTTGTATCCCATATACTTCTCCTGCTCATCTTGTGTCTCTGAAGCAAATCTCCATGGATTGGAGTGCTCAGAATCTGTTAATTCTTGGTGATATCCCAGCCACCATTAGAGGTTGGTGCTGGTGGGTGATATCCTGAAAAATTTTGTTTGACTGCAAGATGAGTTGAACTCCATTTGTATTTTGGAAAGCACAACACCATTGAAAATTGAAATTACTCATATCACAGATGAGAATTTCTTAGTGAGGCATAAACTCAAACACCTTGGTTTCAATCTAAATCAGGGAACAAAAATAAAGAAAATGCTTGATCTAGACCACCACCTCACTTAATCATTGTCAATCTAATCAATCCCCGGCAACGGCGCCAAAAACTTGATGTGTGGAAAACGATCCAACACAAAACTCACCGGCAAGTGCACCGGGTCGCATCAAGTAATAAAAACTCACGGGAGTGAGGTCGATCCCACAGGGATTGAAGGATTGAGCAATTTTAGTTTAGTGGTTGATTTAGTCAAGCGAATCAAGATTTGGTTGAGTGATTTGTGATTTGCAGAATTTAAATTGCATTGAAAGTAAAAGGAATGTGTAAATTGCATGAAATTAAAGAGAGCAAGAATTAAATTGCCGAATCTTAAAGAACAAGTGATATAAATTGCAGAAACTTAGAACGCAAGAAATGTAAATTGCGGAATCTTAAATTGCAAGAAATGTAAATGACTTGAATTGTAAAGGGAATTGGGAATTGGATTTGTAGAAATTTAAACAAGGCAAAGTAAATTGCATCAAACAGAAGAGTAAAAGGGGATTGGGATTGAATCGGATCTGAAGCAGAAGAGTAAATGAACATGAAAAGCAATAAACAGAGAATTGGAAATTGGAAATTCAGATCTCAGGGCCCAAGAGACTAGATAACTGAGTCTAGATCTCAATGCCTTCCTAGATCCAACAAGAACACTTGCAAAGAAATTGTAAATTGCAAAGAAAGTAGATGAAGAGCAATTAACAGAAATTTAAACTCAATTATGCAGTAAATAAAGCAGAGAGATCCAATGATGAGATTGAAACAGAATTTCTTCAATTCTCCAACCCAAGATCCAAGACAAAGTAATTGAAATTGAAAACAATAAAACTAAGAGGAAGAGAATGGAATTCTCCTTCCCCGAAACTAAGAAATTAAAGATCACTCAATACCAAAAGCTCTCCAAAAACTACTAAGCAAAACTAAAAGGAAAACTAAAAAGAAGAGCTCCCCGAATAACTTGAATTCTATCCTATTTATACACTTTCTTCAAATGATCTTCAAGCCTTGAGTTGGGCCTTTGCTCTTGGTGGAATTGGGTTGAAAGAGGCCTTGATTGATTGCTCTTGGAGTTTGGAGAGGAACCAAAGTGAACCAATTGAACCGGGTTGGAGTTTTGCAAAAGTTGGAGTAAAAGTTTGAGCAAAAGTTAGGGGTCTAACTTTTGCTCCAACTTTTCATATCAGCTAGCCTCTTTTGCTGATACCAACGTTGGTGCAAAAGTTAGGGGTCTAACTTTTGCTCCAACGTTGGCCCTTCCTAGTGCACCTATGGCGCCAACGTTAGCCCAAAAGTTAGGGGTCTAACGTTGGCGCAAACTTTTGCTCCTCCCCTTGTATTTTCATGTGCCAACGTTAGCCCAAAAGTTAGGGGGCTAACGTTGGCGCAAACTTTTGGTGCCCAGGGGTGATCTTCATGTGCCAACGTTAGCCCAAAAGTTAGGGGTCTAACGTTGGCGCAAACTTTAGGTGCCCAGGGAGTGATTTTCAAGTTCTAACGTTAGCCCAAAAGTTAGGGGTCTAACTTTGAGGCTAACTTTTCACCCAAAAGTTTGTGCAAAAGTTTGAGGCTAACTTTAGGTCCAACTTTTTGCTTCCTGGTTCAATTTCACTTATTCCATTGTCCTCTCTTTACTCCTAGCTATTCCTTCTTGCTTCAACCTTTCTTCAAGCTTTCTTCACCTATCATTAATCAACCAAACACATCAAAGCTATGCTCAAAATCATGAGATATTCATTCTATCCTAATATGCAACCATTATAGCATCAAATCTCATAAAATAGCATGAATTCATACATAGTCGATTCAATCAAAGGAAGCATGAAAATCTACCCAAATTGGCTTGCTTAGAGCTCAAGAAAGTGCATAATTCAATTGAAAACAAAAGAAAAAGACTAGTGAAACTAGGCTAAGATGACTTGTCATCAATAATTACTATCACAATGATAAATCTCTAAATCTAATCAAGGACTTTATTATATTAACATTTTAATATAATAACAATAACAAATTATTTGACACATAATTGATTGAATTGTGGTCATACTACTTATTCCCAACAGAAACTAGTGGCAATTTAAAGCTCTATATGTCTATAATACCTAGTTTAAATTTCAGACTTATGCCATGTTTATAAAAATAGTTATATAGGTGAGAAGGTGACTAGCTCACTATTCTTTTCAACCAGCTTCCTCTAAAATAAGGCCATATTTCAAGCTGTATAACTTTTTGGTGTGATATGGTATTGAACTGAAATTTACTTTGTTTGAAAGTTAAGTGAGTCTTATTTAAGGTCGCCAAATTTAAAAGACATTTGGGTAGAATTAGATTTTTCATAAATTTGCTAAAATTATGGCTCTCTGCTTTTTTTTATACTCTCAAAGTGATGACATAATTTAAAATTTTTTTATAAAATTCAATTTTAATCGGATTGTCTCAAAATTAATTTTATATTAAAGCTTTAAGCCCGTAGAATTATTTTGTATAATTAAATATTTTATGTTTGAACTTTTCACAACATATATGAATATTTTATAAGGTACAGAGAGCTAGGAGCAAAAGTCTCCAAGAGAGTAATGCAAAGAATAAGATAAGCCCCAAGATGTTAACTAGAAATTGCTAATGTGGAAACGCCTACATGACTGATAGTCTGTTTCTCACTGTGATGCACACTGGAGATGTTAGCAAAATTATTATGATTATGATTCCGCCTAACTGATACGGTTAAACCCGTAATGCCGAGGTATCCTGACTGACATGGCTTCACTCATGATGGTACCAATGTGCCTAACTGACACAGTGGAGAAATCATCTTCGGGCGTAGTAGCTCCAGATAACGTCAGGTTGCGGGTAGACAACCGATGCATGAGCTCAAGGCCTACACTGGGGATAGGCATGCATCATAAATTTCTTGTGCATTTGATTGTGACTATTTATGGTTCATTCTTTCTGCTATGTCCTATCTACTTCTCGCTAAATTTTCATTCTCTGATTATTGTTTGTATTTTTAAAATTATATGATTTAAATTTCTCCAAAACTTAGAATAAGATAGTAAAGTTAGGAATAATAGTCGTAGAAAATAGCGTAGGAATTGCATGAACCCCAAAAGAAGATACTAAGGAAGAGTTATGACAAACCTCGCAAGTACGGAAAGGAGAGAAAAAGTTTAATATAGTACATAGAACAAAGTAAACTGAAAATAAATATTACAATAGCACCAAAATTCTAGGTTTCACGTTTTGCGATGTCGCCTTACTAGGAACCATATAACTTCTCACCCCTTCCTTCTCGTTTTCCCACAGATGAAAGATCCAGACTTGGTCCTGTCACTGAAATTCTATTCATAGAGGTACCAAAAGAGCATGTGTTTCAAGATTCTATAGGAGATGTTGTGAGAGGTGTTCGAGACTAATCCTGAGATGATGCTAGCAGACTTGTTCCTCGGCAGTGGAGAATTGTAAGATAGATGGTCTTTAGTCCTTAGACTCTGCTTTTCCTCACTTTTGTAGCATTTTGAAGGATAAGACTTGATATTTTCTTTTATTAGTCTAAGTACCAACTTAAAAATTATATATATATATATATATATATATATATATATATATATATATATATATATATATATATATATATATAAATATGTCAAGTTTGTATGAACTAATTTGGGATGTATATAGATGTGAAAACTTTTCTATGATCTCGTTGCTATTTGATTTCGCTGTTAATTGGTATTTATTTTATATTATATATCTCTGATAATGTCTTTGTTGTTGTTAATGGGTTTATTAAGAAAAATGATATGATACAAATAAGATAACATACGCGATTTTGTTAGTACGAAAGGCTCATATGTAGTAAATATTATTTAGTATAGAGTTTATAGACCTGTCGAAAATTGGATCGTTACAGTTGATATGAAATGTTAACTCACACAAGTAGCCATTAAATATTCATGTATACGAGTTGGACAAATCAATTTCTAGAATAAAATATAAAATAATGTCAAAAAACTTTAAAAATTTTAAAACAGTTTCTAAAAAATTTAAAATAGTCCTTTCAAATGTTCGTAATCTTTTTAAAAATCAACATCTTATAATATTTTTATCAATTAGAACAATAAAAGATTATTAAAAAATATATAATGAATAGATAATACAAAAATAACAAAATATATGATAAAAATTTTATTTATTAACACTAAAATAACATAACAAATAACATTATTGAATCATTAATCTATGATATTTAGAGTATTTCTAATATTCGGTATTAATTTTATTTTATTTTGGGTTTCACAAGATGTCAGATTAGTATTTGTAAAACAATATATCATAAGACTTGATTTGAAACTTAATATAAAATTTGTCACTCCAATGTTTAGTTTTATTTTAATTTAAACTTTAAGTTATTTTTAATTATTTTAAATAAATATAATTAAATTGTAAAAATTAAACTAAAATAAAAAATATAAAATTATAAAATGTAATAATTATATACTATATTTAAAAGATATTACACACTAATAAAAATAAACTTTAAAATTTACCTAGTTAAGCATAATAACATTAAAAAAACACATTGCATATTAAAAAAAAAAGTATTACACATGAATTAGATAGGATACTCGTATTTTTTATCATTGGATTAAATGGGTTAGAAAATAGAAGTGATCCTGAACTTTGATTGTTTGAGAAAAATAAAACTTACAAATGAGATGAACTTGAAATTAAGAAGAAAACTAAGTATTTGAATTTTGGCTTATTGGATTTTTAAAAAAAATGCAATAGAAAATTAGAATTTTATGAATGTAAAGATTGATAATTTTATGCATTTAGATGGAAAAAAATAAAAATTTTATTAATAATTCCGAAAAAACTTATGTTAAATTGATTTTCATCTATTTTTTAACTAAATTTATAAGAAGATAATAAAAAAAGTAGAGTATACATCTAACATATTTAAGTAATTTTTAATTGAGATTTTGTTACAATAAAACAATATTATAATGTTACAATGAAACAACGTTACAATAATACCATTAGTATTCATTTAATGAGTTTAAACAAGTGATAATATTTCACTTTTCTTTCTTTAAAATGATAAAGTATCTCTTTACTGATATGTATCATTTTAAAGATAGTATCTAATATAAGTTTTAATTTTAAATCAGTTCATTTATTGTACAGGTCAAAAATGATACTCAACATTAATTTTATTGGAGTTGTTCTTAAATCGAGATAATAATAATAATAATAATAATAATAATAATAATAATAATAATAATAATAATAATAATAACTAAATCTAAGAGGTCAGTACTAATTTATGAAGTCTATTTTATATGCCTAAACTATTAAAATATTAACACCAAATAAATTTTGAAAAATATTTTTAAGTGAAAAAATATTTTTTTGACATAATTGCTAATTATGGTAGCACAAATAACTTTAATTGCAAGTCTATTTTGTACAATATTACAAGTAATGTATCTAAAATTTTTTAAAAAATATAAACAAAACACTTGAATTTATCAAGATATTTCTTCTTTAAGTGTTGCAAAGTATTAGGAATTAACTTCACAATAAAATTTTGTAAATCATTAACATTGACTTTGTGTTGACCAAAATTTATAAATTTAACTCCATAAATAACTTAGTTTGCATTGCAAATAAGTTCTAAAATGTTGCCCTCACAAGCATTCACACAAATATTTCTAGTTATTTATGTAAAAAATTTTATCTTAAATAAATTTTTTTATATTTTTAAATAATACTAGCTCATTCTCTTCAATATTAGAAAATGATCATAAAATATGATACTTACAACAACAACAAAAATAACAACAAAATATTGTCCCACTAGGTGGGTCGGCTACATGAATCAAACAACGCCATTGAGCTCTGTCATGTATCATGTCTACAACGAGACTATTTACTTGTAGATCTCGTTTGACCACCTCATAGATGGTCTTCTTAGGTCTTTCTCTACTTTTTATCCCTTGTCTATCCTCCATCTCATTCACCCTCCTGACTGGGTGCTCTATCGGTCTTCTTCTCATGTGTCCAAACCACCTGAGACGCGATTCTACTATCTTTTCCACAATGGATGCTACTCCAACTCTCTCCCTTATATCTTCATTCCTTATTTTATCCAATCGCGTATGGCCACTCATCCATCTCAACATCTTCATCTCTGCTACACTTAGCTTATGTTCATGCTCCTCTTTGGCCGCCCAATACTCTATACCATAAAGCATAGCCGGTCTTATAGCAATGCGATAGAATTTACCTTTAAGTTTTAAACACGCTTTTTTGTCATATATAAAATCAGATGCACTCTGCCATTTTGACCAACTTGCTTGGATCCTATCATTTACATCCTGTTCAATCTCTCTATTGTCTTGTATGATGCACGCAAGATACTTAAAATCCCAAATCCGCTTTACGGCCAGACTACTTTTAGCCATTTTTTCAGTAGACTGGATTTGAAGGCCAAAACAGAGAAAAGTACTATATGTATCTTCTAAAAATGCGGATACAAGTAGGTGAGCATTCAATGTCTTACTCACCGCGAGTTTGACTTCTTTGAACGTAGCGACTCCCTTCAATAAGATATGAAAATATTTTATTATCATGCTCCTTTTGGGTTTTACTTCTCTTCATGTTCTATTGATCAAATGCAACATCAATGATCTCGAGTATCAACAATGAAATTACTGAACACTTGCTATATCTCTCTTTACTCAAAGATCGAGCATTTTCGATCTTAGGCAAATGAGAGTTACCGACTCTACGATCTCGCAAGACGCTACTGTAGTGCTCTTGGGGTCTGCCGCTTTCTCAATTGATGAAAATGAAAACTGTCGAGAGCAGCCCTACACTGCTCTATCTATATAATTTCTTGATGGATTGTCTGCCATCACATACGCAATTTCAAAGTCGTAGGATGTTTTCTCCAATATTCATCTATATATTAAGGTTTTTAAAATATGATACTTACAAATAAATATAAATTTATTTATTTTAATTTTTTGAGAAATAATATTTTTTAAAACTAATTTATAATTTACTTAAAAATACATAGATAATATATATATATATTTTAAATATTAAAATTTATTAATTAGAAATCATTTTGAAAGGGACTATTTTAAAATTTTTCAGTGGCTATTTTGAGATTTTTTTTTAAACTCTTCGTAGATTATTGCTTTATACTTCATCTTAGGAATTGATTTGTCTAAATCGCATATGTGGACACTTAATAGCCATGTATATAAGTTAACATTACACATCAGTAATTACCGTTAATGATTAACAGAGAAAATTATATTGTTTAATCAAAATAAATATTAGAGACTGTTTTATATATAATATAAATTGAACAACACATAGATTTATATATAAATATATTAGTGACTGTATTTGGTGTTTGATTTTAATATAAAAATATTTTTTATTTTTATATGTATTTGATATCTCATAAAAATTTCTATTATATGATTATAAATAAGTTTGACTATTCATATAGATTTGATTATTCTACTATAATTAATTTAATTATTAATTATACGCAGTATTCATTTAAATATTTATTTCAAGTCTAGTAGCATATTTGTTTGGAAAAACAATCATTTGTACCTATTAATTTTACGAATGCTGATAAAAATATCCATTAAAAAAAAGAAACTAACGTACTTATTAAAGATGGGTTTCGTACGACAAAAATATCTAAATTCTAAATTTTTGTTGAATTTTTAATAAAATTTTCAAATTATCTCTATCCTTTATGTTTAACTTTTAACCCCACAATTATATCTTCTTCTCCAAATCTCAAACATTCACGTCCCTCCATTACCACCACCTTAACCACATTTTCTATTCTCTGCTACTCCACTACTGCCACCACCGTCACCACCATCTTTCCAGGCCGACGATGACAAAGATGATGACAAGGTTTCTAGACAATCCGCATGTTCCCATGCCACCTCCGACAACACCCACCTAAAGTCCCACAACGGCCCAGCACCGTCTCAAGTCTGCACACAGATTACCTCTACCTCGACACTATTGTTGTTGCTACAATCTACAAAGACATCAACCATATCTTACTTCGAAAAGTCAGTTCCATCAGACATTAGCGACACATATTTCCTTCTCGTTCTCAATATCACCTTTTGTACAACCACCAAGCACATCCACAAAGATAAGATTGTCGAATATGCTTCCAGATCTAAGCGCAGCCGCAGTTCCAGAAGAAGGTAGCGTTTCGAATTTTGTTTTTGAGTGATACTTTTTGCTATGGTTTTGTATTTATGGTTTGGTTTGATACTTGAATCAGATGCAGGTATGGTGATAATGATTACAGAGGAGGAGAGGATTATAAAAAGAGGAGTAGTAGTGATGATGTTGACGATGATTATTTTGATGATGTTAATGCCCACTGACAGTGGTGGTGGCAGTGGTAGAGAAGAGAAGGTGATTAAGGTGTTGACGATAGAGATGTAAAAATGAAATATTTGAGGAAAAAAAGAGATAGTGGTGGAGTTCAGGTTAAAGATAAATGAGGTGGTAATTTGAGAATTTTATTAAAAAAAACAAAAATTTAGGATTTAAATATTTTTGTCGTACAGAATTCATCTTTAATAGATACAACATTAATTTTTTTTAATAGATACTTTTATTAACGTTCATAAATTTTATGGATACAAATAGTTGTTTTTGTTATTTATTTTTTTAAAAATAAAATATGAGTACAAATAGTTGTTTTTATTTGTTTTTTTTTAAATAAAATAGTTTAATCTTATATACATCCATATTAAGTGGAATCTTTTAACAAAAAGATAATTTAAAATAATTGGTTATTACAACTTAGTTACAATTTGAGATTGAAACTAAATTCGTTGCTTGTTAGTAAGTCGATTAATCTAAAGGTTTTTAAGGAGAAGCAAGCACACAACTAATGGAGCCGAGGCAACGATTACTTAATTCGTTGCTTCTTTCTCCATCAAGTTGGCATGTGCTGTAAATAACTGGGTTCCGCAACTTGCAGCCACGTTCCTTTAACGGCGCGTGGTCACCGTCGTACCCTCCCCCAACTTTTTGTGTTCTGATTAGATTTAATCACTCCGGTAAGTAACGTTTACTTAATTAACTGTCCAATAATTATTTCTTCTCATAACAAATTAACAATCATTAATATTGTTATGATCTAATTCAATCTAATCGCAGCAGATTATTGACATGTTCGGTTTAGGGATGGTAGAGGGATGTGGAATTCCATGGCTGATTTGGATTCAATTCTTAGTTTCTTTTCTTCTCCTTTTCGTTCTATTTTGCTTCACTCTAGATCACACCGATGATGAGGATGGCGGTGCCACCGCCGCGCCGGCCACCGCTTCTACTTCTACCACTAGGTTCCATGTCCATGATATTCACCAGATTCAAAACGACAAGCAGGTCGCCGAGGACGATGAAACGTCCACCGTCGTAGTTACCTCCAATCTACGCCATACACAGGTTACACACCTCATCATTTTTCTTCTTCAATCTTTGTTTTTTGTTTTTTTTTTTTAAATATTATTATTTTGTTAATTTGTTCCTTTTCTCTCCTAAACGAGTAAGAGATCGAGTACTTGGCCTCAAATAGAGAATTTTGTTTTTTTAAATTGGACAATTATACTTTTACATTCCAGTCAATAAAAGATTAACAGTGACTAGTTTTGAGGAGTTTAAACACTATATATAGATTTTTAAATCCGATTCTCATTGCCACGCATGTTCTAAAAAAATACATATCCCTATGATTACAGCTGAAGAACTCTTACAGAGATTTAATCCTTAATTGAATGTTCGTCACTTTTTTAAATTTAGCATTTAAATTTAAATTAAGAATAATGTTACACATTTAATATTTTTGTTAAGCAAGTCCTATTAAATTTTATTGTTTAATTTTGTTAAATTTAATTTATAAAAAAACTTGAATGCATAGTATTATTCAAAAATAAACATGAGAGTGATATCTTGAGTAAAAACCAGTGGAACTCCTTTTCTATTAAATACTAAGGATAAGTTTGGATTGATTTAAAAAAAAATATTTTTTATTTTTTTAATTTTGTTATGTATAATTATTAATACAATAATTTTGTTAGATATTATTTTAATTTTATTTTAATTTTTTTAAATTAATTATATTTTTATTATGTATAATTACTAATATAAATATAAATGTTATTAAATATATATAAATAAAAATATCAAATATATTTTTTGTAATTATATGATATTTATTAATATTATTTTTTTAATAAATATATATAGTATATACTAATATTAAAATATTTATTTTAATATAAAAATAAAATTAAAAAATTTTATTATAAAAAATAAAAAAAATTATTATAAAAAATGACTAAAATTTTATATAATTATCTAATATAAGTAGATTAGAATTTGTTGATTATAATTTATTGAAGTTTTAATTATTTTTAAAATATTAATGAAGATGTGTATTTTAAATTTTAATTTTAAATTTTTTATTATTTTATATTTTTTATTTACGTGGAATCAAATTAACCGATTTTATCAATGACCTACCAATAACCAATAAATAAGTAACTTGACCGGTTTGATCACTATTTTAATTCTGACAATTATGATCAAAACAGCTCATATTTGCTTTATTTAACTTTTATTTATTACACGATATATTAAATAAACTAAAAATAAGAAGTTTAAGCAGTTTTTAACTAATTTTTTTTATAAGACATTTCTGTTAAAACTAAAGACCATCCATTTTGATATTGTTGCAAATTTGCAATTCATTACTGTGGCGAAAGTGAGAATTTTGTAATGCAAAACATTGCAGCGCTCCCGGATATGGTTGTAGCTAGTTTAGTTATCAAATAATGAATAGAGTTTAGTTAATGTGTGTCTTATAAGACACATGAAAAAATTTACTATTAGTTAAAAATTTTAAATATTTTTATTTAATAAAAACAAAATAAATACGTTAAAATTTTGATTTTTTTATATTTTTAATAAAAAAATTTTACTAATAGCAAATTTATTATGTATCTTAAGGACACATATTAGCTAAGCCCTAATAAATATAAATTAAATGCATTGATATCTTAGCATTTAGTGTTATGTATTTTTCCTTTCCGCTTATGTGTATGACTGTATGTTATTATTATCCTACATCATGACATATCAGTTATCACTTAGCCATATATCGCATATACCCTAAACCCTTTAACTAACTCTTAAATCATAGTTAAATGCAAGGAGAAGATCATTTAAGTCCTAAGAAATCCATGTCAAACTATAGTCAACTCTAACTCGCACAGATGTACATATATAATTTATTTTTATTTTATTTTATTTTATTTTGACATATAGTAATTACTTGTACATATAATGTATTTTAGCAGGGCGGAGAGAACCTAGATATAAAGGATGACAGTGTATCATGTTCAAGCTTGAAAAGCGAAGAAGAAAGTACAGATGACAATGAGGATTCATCATCACCTGAATTATTTTTACACCCTTGTCAGTATTTCCAGTTAGCCACAGTAGCTTTTCTCAAATGTTTCGGCCTAGATTCTACGCCTGACCCTTCTTCAACCTGTAGGCGTAGGAAAAGAAAAGAAAGTTGATAATGAAAATTATGCTCCGTTAATTCAGTTATATATGAGCCTTAATCTAAATTAAAACAAGAAAGAAAACTCTATTTCGATTCTTGCATGATTTAACAAAGGAAAAGTATAGGGAACCAATGGTTTAAGCGTACAATGTGTACAATGGAGGTTTAGGAAGTATTAGAGATATGACCATTAGTGTTACATTGTCCTGTCAAATTACGTTTTTGGGATAAGTGGGTTCATGATATGGTATTAGAGTTCTAGATCCGAAAGGTCAAGAGTTTGATCCTTGATGAACTCCAAAATCAGCTTAAGTTTTTAGGATGAGTTGTTTTATGACATGAAATGTTTATTATCCCTGGTATCCGGATGATTATTCTGGATAGTATAGGTGATGCTCATTTTATTCATAGACCAAAGATTTAGCTCATTGTACACATTGTACACTTAGGCCATTGGCTCCCTAGCACTACTCTTTAACAAATTAACACTGGACAACTATTGGGAAGAATAACGAAAAATCTAAAATATTTTGAGGATCAAATACAATTATGAATTTTTTTATTAACTTTTATATATTTCGATGAATGCAACCACTTAAAAGAATGATTTTGTTTCTCCAGCTGAATTTACTCTAAATGTATCTCGAAGGATGGAATTTATACCATGTCTATGAAATTTATTCCCTATTAACACTTGAACATAAAGGAAGAATATGATGGCATTGCCATTAACACATTAGAACTCAGAAACTACTTTTACGGGACTTTAGTAAGATTGGATTAAGTTAATTGTATTGGAAGTTAATAAAGTGAAAAAAGAAGGGTTATCTGAAAGTTAAAAAACAAGCTAGTGCAGGCATTGGTATAGTAATAAAAACATGATAAAACAAGATCAAGATTTTAACTTTTAAAGTACAAGTACTAACTTTCCCTGGCATTTCACAACCTTTAATTACTATTAATATCTCACAACCTAACCTAAATTTTCATGGTTGCCATTGTGGTTTCATCTTCTGATTGCCCTACAGTATTGTCATGAAGGAAAGTAAAGAGAGTCTCTGTGTACATGGTTGCAATAATCCTTAAAACATTTTCAGTTAAAAACATTTAGCCTTCTACCTTCAGTAGGTGCTGAGGACAGATGTGCATGCTGGAGGGATGACTCGCGGTGAGTGAGAAAGCAAGGGAATATTGAATCTCTGTTTTGCAGCAGATTATGGGTCCTACAAAAGCAACATTTGTCGGTTGCTTACACACCTATTTATAATTATAAGAGTTCCGCTATGGCATGTGAAGTAGAGCATTATGCTCCAACTTGCGAGGGCCTATGACGTGGAATCAAACATTCTCAAGGTCGACGCAGGGGACATAAGCGTTATCGCTGAACTGATCGGCAGTGTATTCGGCATACCTTCTAGAGGTTAGTAGAAGTTATATAAGATGTAATAATTACTATACGTGTTTTTTGGTTTGCCTTTGTTGACACTGATTGATTGTTGTATAATGTTTCGTTAATGTAGGGGACCCAATCCCAGAACTGTAGAAGAAAAATGCATCCCCTCTAGCACTTAAGAGACAGTTCCAGAAGAAAACAACAACACAACTGCAGGACTTTGCTTTTGCTTGTCCAATGGAGACTGAGCAACAAATGATGGCTTTTAGACGATACTTTATCCTCGTGGTTTTGAAGATGTTTCTTTGCCCCACAAGCCAGCAGACTATTTCCCCATGGCACCTCCCTCCGATTTTGGATGCTTCGAACCCAAGAAGATTCCACTAGCCGTATCAGATATTAAAGTGGTTGCGAGATGTAATAAGAAAATTCTAAAATGAGAACTGAGAAACATGCGGCGGGTGCATGTTCGTGTTGCTGGCATCGCAAATAATTTACCTAAATTTCTACTACATGTACGTCTTAAGTTGTAAATCCTAACATTTGAATTACTTGTTTCTAGGTTCTGTACTTTCATCGCTTAAAGCATGGTCCGTTACATGCATGTCAAACACCCGAGCCTTGGATTAATGAATGGACCGCTAATGAACTTGATAAGAAGGCCGACCATGTTATTTCACAGGTACAATTTGTAATAATTTCATTTTTATAGTCAAATTGAATACAAATGCCATCGAAGGTCCAAATTGATTTTTGCTAACTTTGTTGTCCCACATTGAACACACAGGGATGCATCGTGGACAAGGCAAGGAAGGGAAAAAAAAAGAAGAAAGCAACTAGTTAGAAAGTAGAAAATGAAAAAGCAAGGTGTAAAAGGCCGCGCAAGGACTCCGAACAAGCACCATCAACCTGGAGCAGGACCAAATCTCAGCATAGAGATATGGATGCGCAGAAGGTGAGCTCAGTTAATTTAAATTACTTGTGTTATTATCATGGATGTTTATTTTAGTAAGTATGCAACTAGTTTGAGTATTTATCCTGCATATGACAATATCTAGAAATATAGCCCCGACTGTGGTCATAAAAATTATTCCTTTCCTCTCAAACATGATAAAGTGTTTTATATATGTTGTTTTTCATATCCTGCTGTGTCGCTTATATTGCTTAATCCGCTCAATGTATACACCACAGGAATGCAGGCCTGGTAGGAGGAGAAAATTGCCTATTCGTAGAAGCTGATCTGGAAGCGGCATTAAAAAAGCACTTCCAGGAAAGAGTGTCCCAAAAAGCAAGGGGACATCCTATGAAGAGCATGGATACTTAACTCGTCCTTGAACAAAGAGCAACATTTGGCATCCTATGAAGGCCGGGAACATCTGGTATTACAAAGGAAGGACTTATGGACCTTAATAGCCCGCAATTGGGTCAACAGCACGGTAAGTATCTGAACTTAATCATGCGTTTTAATTCCCTACCTCTATCGATGTTTAGTTTATACTTGCTTAATATATTGTGTAGGTCATTCAATGGATGTGTTACCCTTCAACGACACCGAATCATCTATATTCAAGCGAGATTTCTATTGCGTGTGTCCAGGGATATTAGTAATTACACTCTACTGATTACAATATGTGTTAGATTTTTTAAGGATTCTTACTAGTTGTGGGTTTGCAGGAATCAGTCACATGAAATGATAATCTGGCATCATTCATTGACGGTGCAAGTCCAATATATGTGGGGCTTGGTCCAAGCTTTGGTGAGAATAATAGGTTCTTTGACAAAGTCGAAGCTGAAAAGAGAAAATAGGTCACTTGTAATCTTTTTTAAATACACTGCACTTACGATATATTAGACAACTTGTAAAATTTTGAACATTCTTAGTTTGTTTTTCCTGGTTATGTTGCATGAGTTGCATGTGATTATTTTGTTACCAGAACTAGCACCACTCTCTCTTATTATATTTAAAATAAACTTGTAAAGATCTCCCTTCATGCTATATGTGTTATTTAACATGGACAAGGATGGTCCGTTTGACTCTTAGAGACTGCTGTTTTGTTTTACAATATTTATATCCTGTCTGAATCAGGTCCTGGTTTATGCGTGTCCTTTTTCTAGGTAAAAATATTTGCATATGTTGCCTAAAGTGGGTTTCGGAATCCAATATTTATTCCATATTTAATTTGAAACGGATGGTTACTATTTCATACTATAAATATGGTTATTTTTATCTCCATATTTTGCTCTTCGGGTGTGCCATGTTATTGCGTTGATTGAAGTTACTCTTCTTTGCTGTTGGATACGTTTATAATGGGTTGGGTGGGTCTCTTAGGCCTAGTAAATAGTTGCTTTAGGCATCTTATGTCTTCAGGATCAGTAAATTTTTTTTGTTTTTGAGAATTATGTCATGACTGTCATCTGATTTGAGGATGTTTTGGTTCTTTAATGGTCAAGGGAGTTGACTTGTTTTTTTTAAGAGACGTATTCAATCTTGTGTACTCTTTGCTGCAGTCGTTAATTCTTAATTGTTGGAGGAGCCATTGGTGGGTATATGCATTTGAGGTGAATGCGAATCGCCTAGTGATAATCGACAGTTTGCATTCTGTACCACAAGTTGATGAACGGGATAATCTCGATGCATATGTGGTAAGCTAATATATTCCTTTTATCCGATATACAGTTATAATATCTAATTCTATAGCATGTTGTTCGAGTATTTTGTTCCTTGATTTCTAGGGGAGACTGTTTGAGGACATGGTGAGAATTATAATTCCTGCATTCGTCCGGACTACATACGGCCCATTTCGTTCTTATGCCAGGGTCCCAAAGCAACCGAACAAGTAAGATGAAATTACAACTCAACTTTTGAGGCTTTTTATTTTTCTTTCCGTCATGGGGTATACCTTATTAAAAATTCTTGTCATCCTGATTGCATAAGTGTGTTATTTGTATGTAGCTTTGATTGTGGCATATGTGTTATTAAGTTCATGGAAAGTTAGGCCGAAGAATGTGCTCTTAATGAATGGGACGAGGTGACTACAATAAACTTTTGGGCATATATCACGCGTCAATTTGAACATATATCACTGTAACAGTTCTTACTCCTAGCTCGTCTAGCAAATCTATTTACAGGATTCACTCTAATCATACAAGATGGAGTTGATACTAGACATTGTCTGTGGGCCACATAATGCATTGGTTGACCAGGTTCTTGCATTATTGAAGGACAAGGTTGAACCTGTATGGCGTAATCAACCACGGAATAAGAGAAAAGAAGTTAGATCACCATTCACTGCACCTAGCACGAGGACATTGATAGAACGTGCGGAAGGATTACCAAAGGGGAGGATAATCAAAGAGGGGGAAGAAGTAGCGTTCCTAGGTTTAACTACTGTGAATTTAATTACCATATGATATTTAGCTTACTTTCTGCTTAGATTCTTGGGGATTTATTTATGATATATTTCAAGGACTTGTTTCCAGTAGATTTTTTTTTAAATAAACTTCTATGAATCTGTTGGTGTAAAGTTGTTCAGGCATGACACATTTACGAGTGTGACAAACTGACCATCCATTTTGTTTAGGAAAAGTAACCATCTAGATTCTTATTGAACCGAACATCTGGTTTGTTATGTCTTATCACAAGTATGTCTCTTTTATATTTTAGATTTGACTTCAATATGTTAAGTTATGACATCATGATCACTGGTGTTGACACAAGATCCAATGATTTCATTGGAATGCATGCTACAGATAGTATATGTTGAAATACCCGATGAATAACCATCCACAAATACTAAGAGCTAAACATCCAAAATCATACAATAACAAACATCTAATGTAACTCGGTAAAAATAACAACATAATTACCGTTTAAAACGACCAGCTACGTACCAAATGACCATGTAAAATAACATTGTGAAACCGTGATAGTCTGATAAAACATATCCAGCAACCATTATACACAAGTAAGCACCCAACAATAACCATCCATGTTCACAGTAAAAGTGAACATCACATCACATACAGAAATGAACATCCCAAGTATGCGAGAAAAAAAACCATGTAGTCACTATCTAAAATGAACAGCTATGTCTCGAATGACTATATAGTATAGCATGAAGCAATTTAGTACAAATTTAATAACCTAACTCGTAAGTTAAAGAAAAACATCATCTATAATTATTTTGCATTCAGTTCATTGAAATTAATAAAGTAAAGTGGTTCATTCTGGCCAAGGAAAAATGGTTCATGAAAATTAATCAAGTATAGACTCTTGCAACAGCTGCCTACAAACCTTAAAACTATTTATTTATAACATAAGACCACTCTCTTCATCTAATCTTAATAATAAATGGATACCAATCTGAACCCTATAAACATGGAGATTAAAAATAAACACAAGCACACTCATGTCCAACTTATTCTAACTTTTGTTGAAGGAGCTTAACAAAGACTTGAAACCACCAGCTTATTGGGGATCATTCCGGCCGACAACAGCACCGAAGTTTATATCTTGAGATGCCTCCAGACGAACCACCTGCTAAACACAACTAAAAATGACAACAATTAACTTCTTGCATAGTACTATACCAAATAAACATGCAAGGTCGAGATTGATACAAACATGTACCAGGGAGACATTTTTGTTTTTCTTTCGAGCATATTTCTTAAAGGACTTCTCCAGGGCAACGCCGAGCCTCTTACTCTTTGGCCGGCCCTTTGTGGTGACCTTCGATGGGTTTTTGATGTCGACTACACCGACAATGTTTGAACTTTGTGAACCAATGCTGGTGTGGGTCTCCGCCACGCTCTCAAACCTCTTCTTATCACTGTGCGTAGCCAGCTTGGCCGTTGTTTCTTTTAGAGCAGTATGCAGCAATGCTATTTCGTCGTCGTCATAGACAAACTCTTGAGCAACATTGTAGAAGTGTGCACATAATCCCTTGAATGCAACATGACTCTCATCCGACCGACTGACGCCGTGACTACTCTTGACATACGTATGCTTGCACTTTATGTTCTTGCTCGATCGAGGGAGAATATAATAGGTAGGTACTTTATACAATTTATACGAATGAAAAACTGCAAGACAGTGACAGCACAACACACTTGAACTCTCAAAAAGATTGCACTCACAACGAACCTCTTGTGTGGAATGGTCAAAGTGCACATCATATGGAACGTAGAGAATAGTATCACTGACTAATTTCTCCTCTTCCACCTTCATACATACCGATGGCCCCTCTTCAGCAACTACAGAGACTCTGCAATCAACCTTCTTTACGAACTTAGTTTGAACATCCCTAAACATGTTGACAGTGTACTCCTACTGAAATTGTCTCTCCATAGGCAAGTTCATTGCACAAGGGATAACCCCCCTCGAGTCTGCAGCATCATCCTCCATTCCTCTAATTCCCTCTACTCTTTGATTTCAAGCACTTTGTCATATTCGTGAACAAATTGGACCAAGCTAGCCCTACTGTGTAAGAATCCACCGTAGAATGCGTGCATGCTCTCACTCCTTTGCGTACTCCTCATGGCAGCCAAAATTCACCCTTGAAGTATATGGGTACCCACATGCGTCGGTCATCATAGAGGTCTACAGAAAAAAATCTAATTTTAGCAAAGAAACCTTACACTGAACTTATTACTACAAATAAGAAAAAACCAGATACCAAATAATTGTCAATTAAAGCGCGTAAAGTAATTGTACACTAACAGACCTGATAGCCATGTGTTGTTATGTAAGTTATACTCATCTATAAATTCAGACTAGTTATCCTCAAATGACTCCTTAGTCCGAGAGTTCCACACAATGTCATTGAGGTCATTATACAACTCTCTGTACCGGGGTAACCTCCAAGCTTGTGCGATAACTTCTTCGTAATGTGCCAGATGTACCACCAGTGGCGTGTATCAGGGAACACATTTCTGATCGCACAGAAAATGGATCTGCATTAATCGGTGATGATCTGCTGTGGAGCAGTTCCCATGTACTTCACCCATTGGCTGAAAACCCACTCATAACTTGTGATTTTCTCATTCCCCAGCAAAGCATAATCGAGAAGGGTCGACTTACCATGGTGGTTCACACCGACAAACGACATAAACGATAATCCATGCCTACAAGAAAAACCAACCAGAAATAAGAAATCTCAATCACGACCGAAGAAAATAAAAAAATAAAGAAAAAAACACCAACTTAACTACTTCATAACTGTTTGTACTGTAGATGCTATCAACTGACACGACGTCTCCATAGTATTCATATGACGCCCTACACCTTGCTTCTACCCATACTACACTCCTAAATTTACACCCCTCATCCAACTTCACCGCGTAGAAGAATTTCATATTGATGTCCTTCATTCTCATGAAGTAATTCATCATCTCCCTGACATCCGCATTCACGTTGCTGGTTCGGAGCCTTGCTGTAATATAGTTTCTTAAATCATTTTCTGAGAATCCTAAGTTAGACAGGCCCTGATGAGCGGATAATTTATACGCTTTTTGGCATTATTTTTAGGTAGTTTTTAGTAAGTTCAAGCTACTTTTAGGGATGTTTTCATTATTTTTTATGTTAAATTCACATTTCTGGACTTTACTATGAGTTTGTGTGTTTTTCTGTGATTTCAGGTAATTTCTGGCTGAAATTGAGGGATTTGAGCAAAACTCTGAAAAAGGCTGACAAAAGGACTGCTGATGCTGTTGGAATCTGACCTCCCTGCACTCGAAATGGATTTTCTGGAGCTACAGAATTCCAAATGGCGCGCTCTCAATGGCGTTGGAAAGTAGACATCCAGAGCTTTCCAGAAATATATAATAGTCCATACTTTATTCGGAAATTGACGACGTAACTTGGCGTTGAACGCCAAGTACATGCTGCTGTCTGGAGTTAAACGCCAGAAACACGTCATGATCCGGAGTTGAACGCCCAAAACACGTTATAACTTGGCGTTCAACTCCAAGAAAAGCCTCAGCTCGTGGATATATCAAGCTCAGCCCAAACATACACCAAGTGGGCCCTGGAAGTGGATTTATGCATCAATTACTTACTCATGTAAACCCTAGTAGCTAGTCTAGTATAAATAGGATAAGTTACTATTGTATTAGGCGTCTTTTGACCACGTTTCATCTTTGGTCTTAGTTTTGTTTTATTCTTCATCTTAAGAGGCTATTGATCACGTTTTAGGGGGCTGGCCATTCAGCCATGCCTGAACCTTATACTTATGTATTTTCAACAGTGGAGTTTCTGCACACCATAGATTAAGGGTGTGGAGCTCTGCTGTACCTCAAGTTTCAATACAATTATTATTACTTTCTATTCAATTCTCTTCTATCCTTATTCCAAGATATACGTTATACTTAACTTTGATGAATGTGATGATCCGTGATACTCATCATCATTCTCACCTATGAACGCGCGTGACTGACAACCACTTCCGTTCTACTCTAGGCCGGGCGCATATCTCTTAGATTCCCCAACAGAATCTTCGTGGTATAAGCTAGATAGATGGCGGCATTCATGAGGATCCGGAAAGTCTAAACCTTGTCTATGGTATTCCGAGTAGGATTCTGGGATTGAATGACTGTGACGAGCTTCAAACTCCTGAAGGCTGGGCGTGATGACAAATGCAAAAGAATCAAGGGATTCTATTCCAACCTAATTGAGAACCGACAGATGATTAGCCGTGCTGTGACAGAGCATAGGAACGTTTTCACTAAGAGGATGGGATGTAGCCATTGACAACGGTGATGCCCTACATATAGCTTGCCATGGAAAGGAGTAGGAAGGATTGGATGAATGTAATAAGAAAGTAGAGATTCAAGAGGAGCACAGCATCTCCATACGCCTATCTGAAATTCCCACTATTGATTTACATAAGTATTTCTATCCCTTTTATTTTCTATTTACTTATTAATTTTCGAACCCCATAACCATTTAATCTGCCTAACTGAGATTTACAAGGTGACCATAGCTTGCTTCATACCAACAATCTCTGTGGGATCGACCCTTACTCACGTAAGGTATTACTTGGACGACCCAGTACACTTGCTAGTTAGTTGAACGGAGTTGTGTCCACACATAAGTGCCATAATAATGATTCCATACAACAACAAAGAATACTATATTGATGTGATCACAATTTCGTCCACCAAGTTTTTGGCACCGTTGCCGGGAATTATTCGAGTATGGACAACTGACGGTTCATCTTGTTGCTCAGATTAGGTAATTTTCTTTTCAAAAAATTTTTCAAAAATCTTTTTCAAAATTTTTCTTTTCTTTTTCGTTTTTCCAAACTTTATTTTCGAAAAATATAATAAAAATACAAAAAAAATCATAAAATCATAAAAATAAAAAATATTTTGTGTTTCTTGTTTGAGTCTTGTGTTAATTTTTAAGTTTGGTGTCAATTGCATGCTTTTAAAATTTTTCTTGCATTTTTTTTCGAAAATTCTATGCATTCATAGTGTTCTTCATGATCTTCAAGTTGTTCTTGACAAGTCTTCTTGTTTGATCTTGGTGATTTCTTGTTTTGTGTTGTTTGTTGTTTTTCATGTGCATTTTTTGTTTGTTAGAGTCCATGCATTAAAGATTTCTAAGTTTGGTGTCTTGCATGTTTTCTTTGCATCAAAAATTTTTAAAAATTATGTTCTTGATGTTCATCATGATCTTCAAAGTGTTCTTGGTGTTCATCTTGACATTCATAGTGTTCTTGCATGCATTAAGTGTTTTGATCCAAAATTTTCATGTTTTGGGTCATGATTGTATTTTTCTCTCTCATCTTAAAAATTTCAAAGATCAAAAAAATATCTTTTCCTTATTTCCCTCCAAATTTTCGAAATTTTGGGTTGACTTGGTCAAAAATTTTTAAAATTAGTGGTTTCTTACAAGTCAAGTCAAAATTTCAATTTTAAAAATCTTATCTTTTCAAAAATTATATCTTTTTCATTTTTTTCTATTTTTCAAAAATTTCAAAAATCTTTTTCAAAATATTTTTCAAAACCTTTTTCTTATCTTTACATCTAATTTTCGAAAATTAGCTAACAATTAATGTGATTGGTTCACTGCCTTCTTGGATAAATTCTTTCCTCCTCAAAAGCTGAGCAAGCTGAGAGTGGATGTTCAAACCTTCAAACAAAAAGATGGTGAATCTCTCTATGAAGCTTAGGAAAGATACAAGCAGCTGACCAAAAGATGTCCATCTGACATGTTTTCAGAATGAACCATATTAGATATATTCTATTATGGCCTATCTGAATTTTCAAAAATGTCATTGGACCATTCTGCAGGTGGATCTATTCACCTAAAGAAAACGCCTGAAGAGGCTCAAGAACTCATTGACATGGTTGCAAACAACCAATTCATGTACACTTTTGAGAGGAATTCCGTGAATAATGGGATACCTCAGAAGAAAGGAGTTCTTGAAATTGATGCTCTGAATGCCATATTGGCTCAGAACAAAGTGTTGACTCAGTAGGTCAACATGATCTCTCAAAGTCTGAATGGATGGCAACATGCATCCAACAGTACTAAAGAGGCAGCTTCTGAAGAAGCTTATGATCCTGAGAACCATGCCATGGCAGAGGTTAATTACATGGGTGAATCTTATGGAAACACCTATAACTCATCATAGAGAAATCATCCAAATTTCTCATGGAAGGATCAACAAAAGCCTCAACAAGGCTTTAACAATGGTGGACGCAATAGGCTGAGCAATAGCAAGCCATATCCATCATCTTCTCAGCAACAGACAGAGAATTCTGAACAAAACACTTCTAATTTAGCCAATATAGTCTCTGATCTGTCAAATGCCACTTTCAGCTTCATGAATGAAACAAGATCCTCCATCAGAAATCTGAAGGCACAAGTGGGCCAGCTGAGTAAGAAAGTCATTGAAACTCCTCCCAGTATTCTCCCAAGTAATACAGAAGAGAATCCAAAAGGAGAGTGCAAGGCCATTGATATGATCAATGTGACCGAATGCACAAGGGAGGAGGAGGATGAAAATCCTAGTGAGGATGACCTCCTGGGACGTCCCTCAAGCAAGAAGGAGTTTCCTATCAAGGATCCAAAGGAATCTGAGGCTCATATAGAGACCATAGAGATTCCATTAAATCTCCTTCTGCCATTCATGAGCTCTGAAGACTATTCTTCCTCTGAAGAGGATGAAGATGTGACTGAAGAGCAAGTTGCTCAATATTTAGGAGCTATTATGAAGCTGAATGCCAAGTTGTTTGGTAATGAGACTTGGGAAAGTGAACCTTCCTTGCTCATTAATGACCTAGATACCTGGATTCAGCAAACTCTACCTCAAAAGAAACAAGATCCTGGCAAGTTCTTAATACCTTATACCGTAGGTACCATGACCTTTAAAAAGGCTCTATGTGATCTGGGGTCAGGGATAAATCTTATGCCACTCTCTGTAATGGAGAAGCTAGGGATCATTGAGGTACAACCTGCCTTGTTCTCATTACAATTGGCAGACAAGTCATTGAGACAAGCTTATGGAATAGTGGAGGACGTGTTAGTAAAGGTTGAAGGCCTTTACATCACTGCTGATTTCATAATCCTAGACACTAGGAAGGAAGAGGATGAATGCATCATCCTTGGAAGACCTTTCCTAGCCACAGCAGGAGCTGTGATAGATGTCAATAGAGGTGAATTAGTCCTTCAATTGAATGGGAACTACCTTGTGTTTAAGGCACAAGGCCATCCCTCTGTGACAAAAGAGAGTAAGCATGAAGAGCTTCTCTCAGTTCAGAGTCAAGAAGAGCCCCCACAATCCAACTCTAAGTTTGGTGTTGTGAGGCCACAACCAAACTCTAAGTTTGGTGTTAAGATCCCATATCCAAACTCTAAGTTTGGTGTTGGGACTATACAACATTGACCTGATCACCTTTGTGGCTCCCTGAGAGCCACTGTCAAGCTATTGACACTAAAGAAGCGCTTGTTGGGAGGCAACCCAATTTTATTTATCTAATTTTTATTTTATTGTTATTTTGTGTTTTATTAGGTACATGATCATGAGGAGTTACGAAAAAAATCATAAAAATTAAAAACAGAATAAAAAACAGCAGAAGAAAAAAATCACACCCTGGAGGACGCACAGGCTGGCGTTCAACGCCAGTAAGATGCATCTGGCTGGCGTTCAACGCCAGAATAGAGCATCAACCTGGCGCTGAACACCAGAAACAAGCAACATTCTGGCGCTGAACGCCAGGAATGTCCCTAGAGAAGAAAAGATGGCGCTGAACGCCAGTAACAAGCATGAAACTGGCGTTCAACGCCAGAAACATGCTTTACATGGGCGTTGAACGCCCAGAACGTGCACCAATGGGCATTTAAATGCCAGAATGGTGTGCAAAGGCATTTTACATGCCTATTTGGTGCAGGGATGGAATTCCTTGACACCTCAGGATCTGTGGACCCCACAGGATCACCTCAAGATCTGTGGACCCCACAGGATCCCCACCTACTATATTCCCACCTTACCTCTTAATCCTATTTTTGTGATTACTCTTCCCCATGTCACACTTCCCAACACTCTTCACCAATCACCTCAATTCTTCTTCCCAATCACCCCCTTCACCACTCAAATCCATCCACTTTTCCCCATAAACCCACCTACTTTCAAAAATTCAAAAACATTTTCCCACCCATTCCCACCCTAAATGGCCGAATACACACTACCCCCTCTCCCTATATATACCCTTCCATTCTACTTCATTTTCACACAACACAACCCCCTCTTTTTTACCTTGGCCGAACCCACATCTCTCCCTCTCTACCATATTCTCTTCTTCTTCTTCTTCTCTTCTTTCTTCTATTGCTCGAGGACGAGCAATATTTTAAGTTTGGTGTGTGGTCAAAGCACAATCTTTTTTGTTTTCCACTACCATCAATGGCACCTAAGGCCGGAGAATCCTCTAGAAAAGGAAAAGGGAAGACAAAAACTTCCACCTCCGAGTCATGGGAGATGGAAAGATTCATCTCCAAGAGCCATCAAGACCACTTTTATGATGTTGTGGCAAAGAAGAAGGTGATCCTTGAGGTCCCTTTCAAGCTCAAGAAAAATGAGTATCCGGAGATCCGACATGAGATCCGAAGAAGAGGTTGGGAAGTCTTAACCAACCCCATGCAACAAGTCGGAATCTTAATGGTTCAAGAGTCTATGCCAATGCATGGATCACTAGGAACCATGATCAAAGTATGAACCCGAATCCAAAGAATTATCTCACAATGGTTCGGGGAAAATACTTAGATTTTAGTCCGGAAAATGTGAGGTTGGCGTTTCACTTGCCCATGATGCAAGGAGATGAACACCCCTACACTAGAAGGGTCAACTTTAATCAAAGGTTGGACCAAGTCCTTATGGACATATGTGTGGAAGGAGCTCAATGGAAGAGAGACTCCAAAGGCAAGCCAGTTCAACTAAGAAGACTGGACCTCAAGCCTGTGGCTAGAGGATGGTTGGAGTTCATTCAACGCTCCATCATTCCTACTAGCAACCGATCTGAAGTTACTGTGGATCGGGCCATCATGATTCATAGCATCATGATTGGAGAGGAAGTAGAAGTTCATGAAGTCATCTCCAATGAATTCTACAAAATAGCTGACAAGCCCTCCACCATGGCAAGGCTAGCTTTTCCTCACCTTATTTGCCATCTATGTTACTCAGCTGGAGTTATCATAGAAGGAGACATCTCCATTGAAGAGGATAAGCCCATCACCAAGAAGAGGATGGAGCAAGCAAGAGAGACCCTTCACGGTTCTCAAGAGATGCATGAGGAAGCTCATCATCAAGAAATCCCTGAGATGCCTCAAGGGATGCACTTTCCTCCCAACAACTATTGGGAACAACTCAACACCTCCTTAGAATATTTGAGCCACAATGTTGAACAATTAAGGGTGGAACATCATGAGCACTCCATCATTCTCCATGAAATAAGAGAAGACCAAAGAGCAATGAGGAAGGAGCAACAAAGGCAAGGAAGGGACATAGAAGAGCTTAAGGACATTGTTGGTCCTTCAAGAAGAAGACACCACTAAAGGTGGATTCATTCCTTGTTCTTTATTTCTTTCTGTTTTTCGGTTTTTAATGTTGTGTTTACCTATGTTTTGTGTCTCTACTTCATGATCATTAGTATGTAGTAACCATGTCTTAAAGCTATGAATAAAATCCATTAATCCTTCACCTCTCTTAAATGAAAAATGTTTTAATTCAAAAGAACAAGAAGTACATGAATTTCGAATTTATCCTTGAATTTGGTTTAATTATATTGATGTGGTGACAATACTTTTTGTTTTCTGAATGAATGCTTGAACAGTGCATATTTTTGATCTTGTTGTTTATGAATGTTAAAATTGTTGGCTCTTGAAAGAATGATGAACAAAGAGAAATGTTATTGATAATCTGAAAAATCATGAAATTGATTCTTGAAGCAAGAAAAAGCAGTGAAAATTAAAAAGCTTGCGAAAAAAAAAAAGAAAAAATAATAATAGAAAGAAAAAGAAAAAAAGCAAGCAGAAAAAGCCAATAGCCCTTAAAACCAAAAGGCAAGGGTAAAAAGGATCCAAGGCTTTGAGCATCAATGGATAGGAGGGCCCAAGGAAATAAAATCCAGGCCTAAGCGGCTAAATCAAGCTGTCCCTAACCATGTGCTTGTGTCATGAAGGTCCAAGTGAAAAGCTTGAGACTGAGTGGTTAAAGTCGTGATCCAAAGCAAAAAGGAGTGTGCTTAAGAGCTCTAGACACCTCTAACTGGGGACTCTAGCAAAGCTGAGTCACAATCTGAAAAGGTTCACCCAGTCATGTGTCTGTGGCATTTATGTATCCGGTGGTAATACTGGAAAACAAAATGCTTAGGGCCACAGCCAAGACTCATAAGTAGCTGTGTTCAAGAATCAACATGCTTAACTAGGAAAGTCAATAACACTATCCGAAATTCTAAGTTCCTAGAGAAGCCAATCATTCTAAACTTTAAAGGAAAAAGTGAGATGCCAAAACTGTTCAGAAGCAAAACGCTACAAGTCCCGCTCATCTAATTAGAATTAATATTCATTGATATTTTGAAATTTATAGTATATTCTCTTCTTTTTATCCTAATTGATTTTCAGTTGCTTGGGGACAAGCAACAATTTAAGTTTGGTGTTATGATGAGCGGATAATTTATACGCTTTTTGGCATTATTTTTAGGTAGTTTTTAGTAAGTTCAAGCTACTTTTAGGGATGTTTTCATTATTTTTTATGTTAAATTCACATTTCTGGACTTTACTATGAGTTTGTGTGTTTTTCTGTGATTTCAGGTAATTTCTGGCTGAAATTGAGGGATTTGAGCAAAACTCTGAAAAAGGCTGACAAAAGGACTGCTGATGCTGTTGGAATCTGACCTCCCTGCACTCGAAATGGATTTTCTGGAGCTACAGAATTCCAAATGGCGCGCTCTCAATGGCGTTGGAAAGTAGACATCCAGAGCTTTCCAGAAATATATAATAGTCCATACTTTATTCGGAAATTGACGACGTAACTTGGCGTTGAACGCCAAGTACATGCTGCTGTCTGGAGTTAAACGCCAGAAACACGTCATGTTCCGGAGTTGAACGCCCAAAACACGTTATAACTTGGCGTTCAACTCCAAGAAAAGCCTCAGCTCGTGGATATATCAAGCTCAGCCCAAACATACACCAAGTGGGCCCTGGAAGTGGATTTATGCATCAATTACTTACTCATGTAAACCCTAGTAGCTAGTCTAGTATAAATAGGATAAGTTACTATTGTATTAGGCGTCTTTTGACCACGTTTCATCTTTGGTCTTAGTTTTGTTTTATTCTTCATCTTAAGAGGCTATTGATCACGTTTTAGGGGGCTGGCCATTCAGCCATGCCTGAACCTTATACTTATGTATTTTCAACAGTGGAGTTTCTGCACACCATAGATTAAGGGTGTGGAGCTCTGCTGTACCTCAAGTTTCAATACAATTATTATTACTTTCTATTCAATTCTCTTCTATCCTTATTCCAAGATATACGTTATACTTAACTTTGATGAATGTGATGATCCGTGATACTCATCATCATTCTCACCTATGAACGCGCGTGACTGACAACCACTTCCGTTCTACTCTAGGCCGGGTGCATATCTCTTAGATTCCCCAACAGAATCTTCGTGGTATAAGCTAGATAGATGGCGGCATTCATGAGGATCCGGAAAGTCTAAACCTTGTCTATGGTATTCCGAGTAGGATTCTGGGATTGAATGACTGTGACGAGCTTCAAACTCCTGAAGGCTGGGCGTGATGACAAATGCAAAAGAATCAAGGGATTCTATTCCAACCTAATTGAGAACCGACAGATGATTAGCCGTGCTGTGACAGAGCATAGGAACGTTTTCACTAAGAGGATGGGATGTAGCCATTGACAACGGTGATGCCCTACATATAGCTTGCCATGGAAAAGAGTAGGAAGGATTGGATGAATGTAATAAGAAAGTAGAGATTCAAGAGGAGCACAGCATCTCCATACGCCTATCTGAAATTCCCACTATTGATTTACATAAGTATTTCTATCCCTTTTATTTTCTATTTACTTATTAATTTTCAAACCCCATAACCATTTAATCTGCCTAACTGAGATTTACAAGGTGACCATAGCTTGCTTCATACCAACAATCTCTGTGGGATCGACCCTTACTCACGTAAGGTATTACTTGGACGACCCAGTACACTTGCTGGTTAGTTGAACGGAGTTGTGTCCACACATAAGTGCCATAATAATGATTCCATACAACAACAAAGAATACTACATTGATGTGATCACAATTTCGTCCACCAGGCTCCCAGCTTCATTTGCCAAAGCTAGGAATATCTTGTTTGGTCGAATCTCAGCCTCATCATTATCCTCGATCACGCACTTCGCATGCATGGTCAGCTCCCTATACTCATGGTAGTGCACCACCTTTCTCACTAAACATGGGTGCGAGTACCTCAACTCAATCTTGAACAAAATCCACTCTTGGATGTCCTTATCAAACGTCACATATATCCTTGCCTTGCACCCAGGTGCTAAAATCGTGTTCTTCCGTGTTGGTACTTTGACACGAGACCCACGGAACCCGTTGCGATTACAGTGGATAGCTTGGTTAACAGGTTTCTTTGTGATCTTGTCACATGT
The DNA here is from genome assembly GCF_003086295.3 of Arachis hypogaea. Taxonomy (NCBI): domain Eukaryota; kingdom Viridiplantae; phylum Streptophyta; class Magnoliopsida; order Fabales; family Fabaceae; genus Arachis; species Arachis hypogaea. The sequence continues at coordinate 84,798,831 of NC_092045.1, read as the reverse complement.
TGTCGTCCTTATCTTAGTTGCAAATCCTATTTTTTTTTACGTATGTAACATAGAATTCATGAGCCATCTGCAACTGCGCAAATCATATTTCAACTCTTGGTATTTCATCTTCTTGAAGGCAACCATGATCCGATAACTACATTTCAGATTAATTACAAAAAAATCATTACCATTAATGATCAAATCAACACATGCAGATCATGACTACACAAAATTAAACTACAATCCAAAACATCGTAATCAAGATCCATCTTTTCACTTTCAACCTCAGTAACATCCGACAGTTGCATGACCTATAATTCCAAAATAAACATGGAAAATCAAAGAAAAAAATAAATCCTTATTAAATATCATGTAAATAAAACCTCTATAACCAGCACAAAAAATGCAACAAAAACTAGAAATAAAGTTAATCATCCTAACAATTCTAGCTTAAAAACAAATGCATGAAAATGACAATAATGGATAATTGAATTAATTATTTCATTTTACCTATTATATAAAGATTGTAACTACTATGGATTCTCTTTTACAATGTCACTGTACCTCACATAGCTGAGCATGCATTATATATAATTACCATACACACAATTCAGTCCTCGATTTCAATGCTTGCATCACCCTAGAGTTGCTTTTTTTATTCATTCAATGATTATCATGTATAATTATATACATAAATTCTTATCTACACATGCAGGAAGCATATAAACATACCATTCATTATAAAACAATCATATAAGCATACCATTAATTAATTTATGCAAATTCTCCATACATATAAGCATATAAGCATGAAAAATAAGCATATAATATGCAGGAAGCATATAAGGATACCATATAATATGCAGGAAGCATATAAGCATACCATACCATTATAAAACAACTATATAAGCATGCCACGATTAATTAATTTATGCAAATTCTACATACATATAAGCATACCATTCAATATAAAACAATCACAGATTCGATAGAATCACAAATTTTCCGTCACATATGAGTAAGCATTAAACATAAAAATAAACACGCCATTTGCATTGAGATTTAAAATCTAAATCAGTTGAAAAATAACCATCCATTATCAATATTTTGAATGTAAGTTGCTCACCTTATTCGATTGCTCACCATCGATGACGAAATGGTCGGCTACGTTTTCATATAGATTTGATGAATTCTCATTACCAATGGTAGATGGAACATAACCCAGTAGACCAACCATATCGCACTCCATTAAGAAACTCCAGCTGGGTGATGTTCATGAAGGAGGAAGCATACTTGAAACACATTCATCTTGCTACGTCCACATCGGGAAGAAGGCACACATCGACTGTGCACTATCCTCGTTGGACGTCTAGGTTGCTGCATTGCAGTGAAGATCGACCAAACAAGAGGAACGTCATGCTGGGCGGCGGACTGTGCAAACGACGAGGCCGGTCGGAACAGACTCGAACGGCAGACGATGATTATGGCAGCGCTACATTGGCAAGATTCTCGAAAAAATAGAGAGAATGGAGGTCACGCCATATAGAGAGAGGGAGGTCATTGTTTTGATTTTGTAACTGACGATAATCCTAATTTGTTTCAAATTTCATATTAGAAACAATTCAAAATTAATTAATTGCCCATAATATATTTTTAATTTTAATTTAACCCCATTGTATGCATTGTACAATACATCTATTGGCTCCTCATACTTTTCCTAATTATAATGTTGGTTTAATCCTTGTAGTAACTAAAGTGAGTAGTGTTTTTGTAAGTATCGTTGGAATTTATTGCAAAAACTGTGATGGGTTATTTCAAAAACGGGTAACATAGAGTTAGAGAACTAATGTGTTTGGGCTTAGCCAAAATACCTTTAGTTTCATTTGAAAGGCTATTTATAGTACATAACTTAAGAGTGGATTGCACGACCAAAAAAATAAGACTGGATTGGGTTGACCAAAATAAAGTAAATCTATTTACACTTATCATGTTAGAAAATTTTTTATTTTCCTGAGAAGCCTTAAATGAAGATGTCATTAAAAAAAAGTCTATAAAAATGTGTAATTTAATAATTAAAGTTGTGACAACATTTTTTAGCGAGATGAGAGATAGTAATAATTTTTGGATTAAAAAATAAGTTTTTGTTTTTTTTTTGTGAAATTAGTCACCGTTTCCTAAAAATTAATTGTCAATAGCAATCACCTTTATTTACTCGTAACATAGAGAGTACAGTACTCTCAGTTATTTTATTATTTAGTTTCATTATCATTAGATTTATTTTTAATAATTTTAATTAACATGAATAAGTGAATAAAAATAGAAATTAAAAAAACATGAATATGATGAAAAAAAAAGTAGAAATAAAAAGGTTATGAAAATAAATTAAAATAAGAATATGAAGACTGTGAAAATAAATAATCATAAAACTAAATAATTAGTGAAAATTATTAATATATATAGTATGAAAATAACTGAAACAATAATTAAGGATATGTTTTTTTTTTCCATGAAAAGATTTGGGCGTCAGTCTTATATATTATAAATATGGGTAAAAATATTTGGTCGTTCTTAATTAGGATGGTATTAAATGTTTTTATTTAATAATTTAAGTTTGAAAACGGTCTTTTAGAGTAATGTGTCATAGAAGAGAGTCCAATGTCAACGTTACACATGTGAGATGAATAATGTAAATCAAATATTTAAAAGTATAATATTTTATTGTGTTTATGAAAAACAAAAAAAATGAATAATGATATTCATAGTTATCTTGTTGTGAGGCTGGTTTTTTGCTTTATTCGATTAAGACATAAAAAACTAAAATTTTTTCCAATTTTTTGTGCTAATTTTTTCCTCTATTATTTTATTTCCTTCTATTTTTTCGTCTTCGATCTAAACAAAGTTTTAATTCGATTTGTCAACATTTGTCAAAGTTATAAAATATTTTGGTGTATTGTAAATATTGTAACTGTAATGGACAAAAAATATTAAAGTTGTTGATATTATTATTTTTATTCATGATGGTTCTTAATAACACACTTATTTACTAGTAATGTTGTTATCATTTATCATTCTGACTTGTTTAGGTACCAAGGGTAAACGAAGTCGTTTATTCATCATCCAGCATGGTAGGGAAGGTGTCATCTCAGCATTCTATTTGTTTAGTCATCGCCAGAAAGAGTCGAGGGACCACATTGGTGCCCGAACTTGAATCTGAAAGACCAATATAGATAATTTTAAATTTCGAGGACCAAAATGAGTAATCGCGTGAATCTCAATGACTAAAATGGGGATTTAGTCTTGTTACTGTTGTTGTTGTTGTTGTTGTTGTTGTTGTTGTTGTTGTTGTTGTTGTTGTTGTTGTTGTTGTCGTTGTTGTCGTTATTATTATAAGAGTAAAGTATCGTTTTTGTCCCCAACGTTCGGGGTAAATCTTATTTGTGTCCCTAACGTTTAAATCGTTCTATTTGTATCCTAACGTTTGTAAAAGTGATTCAATGTTATCCTGCCGTCAATTACACATCATGAACACTTTAGTTTGAGTTTTAAAAATCTTTTCTTGAAGTTAGAATACAAATATTTGGGATAGAATCAATGATCCACTCCGAAAAATAGCTCATCAAAAGTTGAAATTAATTCCTACAACATTTACATAATTCACTTTTCTAGGAACATAATTGAATCTAAACACAAATAGTGGGTATAATATTAAAATTGAACACATCCAAGTAAGACCTAATTGAGAATGAATACATCCAAGTGAGAATAATTGAAAAATATAATCTGATTTATTAGTATAATTGATAGTAGCATAACAGTGAATCACTTTTATAAACGTTAGGGATACAAATAGGACGATTTAAACGTTAGGGATACCAATAGGACTTACCCCAAACGTTGGGGACAAAAACGATACTTTACTCTTATTATTATTATTATTATTATTATTATTATTATTATTATTATTATTATTATTATTATTATGTTTGGAATGAGTTTTGAAGTGGGTTATAAAATGCCCTCCTTATGAGTTTTACAAATTAGTGTTAGATGAGAAGGAAGATATTAGTGGTGTCAGTTGTTTCTTGTCCCGTTGTTCTGTGAAAACACAATTTCTCTTGTATGCTTAAGTGGTGATGAGTACCGATGGTGGTCATTTTCCATTCTACGCCGTGCAAAGGGGTCGTGTTCCTGGCGTGTATCGCTCATGGCAAGAGTGTGAGCAACAAGTCAATGGCTACCGAAACAGCGAACACCGTGGGTTCCGTGATTTGGTTGAGGCTATGGCTTGGCTACGCAGCGCGGCAACTCTTCCCGCCCGTCAGCCAACACCACCTATTCAAACGGGGAGAAGAAGACCTTTGAGGTTGTTAGAGGAGGCCTTCTATTCAATCTCTTCATCCCAGCAAGTATCTTCCGGAGTAGTTCCATCGAATAGCCAGAAATGTGGTAGTGGCAGCAACCCTGATGAACAGGGAGGTGAGATGTAAAAACTTTACTTTTAAAGCTTTTATCAAAGTTTTCATTTAGCAAGCTTTTAATGCGAAGTGACTGTGATGTTGTTAATGTGCAGTGGTGGGGCCAGTAAGTGAGAGGGCGTTCATGCATGTAGAAGACATGGAGTTAATGTTGCTGAGAGCGTGTTCGTTCTTTCAAATTGGTCCTCAATTTTTGTTCCTCGAAAAATCAACCCGAAGGATGATAATGTGCTTTTTGGTTTCATGGTGGTTCTCCCCCACAATGGCAGAGGACTAGATCTTGTTGCTCACGATTTGTTGTGCTACGAAGAACGCTTTACTCGTCAAGAAGTTTTATTTACAATGTTGGATAAGATTCTTTTTGCCATCGATTATACTATTCTTGATTACAACCATCGCATTGTTGTACATGTCACGGCGCAGTTGAATCAGGACAAGAAGGAAGAAATTGACCGATTGAACGAGAGAATTCGTAAACTGGAGCTTGAAAACAAGTAACTTTGGAGACAAATTGAAATGTTTGGAGAAATGTTAGACGAATAGGTTGACCATAATGCTGTTCCTGTATGTGATTCTTTTTTAAAGTTTCCTTTTGTTTTGATAAGATGAGGTAGTTGCAGGTACCGGGTTGTAAGGGATGATCTTGCTGGTGTTTTGGTTGGATTTTTGGTAACAAAGATACTTAATCTGGATCCTAATGGAATACAGTTTGCCGTTGGGTTCCCTCAAGGTGTAATAAAGTAGTTGTTAACTTTTATTTATCTGGGATCAACTGGTTGAAGTGGGTATTCTGTGTTAGATAGAAATATGTTATTTTGTTAACCTTAACTCGATGAATGTTCATGGGTGTATTGAAGACGATTCTCAGGTCCAAGGGGGGTTTGGAAATTTATATTTTCGAAAACTGGTTTTCCAGAAAAAAGAGATACAAGGAATGCAAGTAGGAGCTAATATTATCCAATAAATTCATAGAATAATAAGCTAATGCAATTAACAGCTTATATTTATAAATTGTATGTTGACATCTCTTTCTTCAAATTTGTTGTAGCAACATGTTGGATAAATTACTAATGCTATGATTAATAATTAAAAACAAGAATCAATTGGTGCAACAAAAATTATTACAGGCAATTTTTCTAATTATCATTTAAAGATATAATTATTATGAAAATAATTTTTTATTTGACAATCATTTATGAAATTCTTGATAATGAAATTTAAAGGATCAATAAACTTAAATAAACTAATGAGTCATCAATTCTTTTTTTCCTTTTAAATTGCTTTGCATAGAATAAAATATTTTTATCTAATTTTTAAATTATTAATTATATAAAAGAATATTGTATTTAAAATTTCCGTACATGAATATTCACTATTAAATTTAATCTTTTTTTTCTACATGGATTTGAATTGGATCATTCTATTTTTATAGATTTGAGTACATGAATTTTTACATGTAAATTTAATTTACTATTTTCTTTTTAAACTTCTTTGTATTGGATAATATAATTTTTTTGAAGTTTTTAAATTATTAATATTGTAGACGAGTATTGTATTTGAAATTTCAGTTAAATGTATTTTTTAATAACTTTTTTTCGATGAATTTATTTAAGTTATACCACAAAAAATTAAATAGTCAAGACTCATATTTAAAATACAATACTCTTCTACAATGATAATGTAATTTATTCAAACATATTTACTCTTAAGAGAAGATGTGATAGGAGTTATTCGTCATTAGTTCATATAGTCTTTACAAAAGAAAGCTTTTGAAAATTAACTTTGGGTGAGGCTGGCGTGTATCATATATATAGCTCTTAAGCAAAGGTGAGTAGTCCTTTCATCTGTCATGTCGCCGTTATCCTAAGGTCTAAAACTGTGCATATGGGAAAATGCATAGCAAGTGAGGGTGAAAGGGTCATTTTAATCTTGTTGCTTCTTCTATAAGTCTCGTTGGTGGTTTCGTGAATAGTTAAATATATTTCTTTTTTCTAGACATGTGATACAAATTTTTTTTAAATGGAATAATAATATAGTTGTGTTTGTTTAGCTGGGCCTAGCTCACTAATGGGCCATGATATGATATGAGCCCATTTCATGGTTTCATATAACACATGTGGAACTATTCATAACCATAGTCCGTGCAAGTTTGAGCAATGGAGACATGTGCTACTGTGGAAGAGATACTTGAAAAAATGAAGGAGCAAGTTGATGCACAGAAGGAGAAAAATAACGATGTCTCTCTCGCTTGGTGAGTAAAGCAATCCCAGTGACACCTTTGTGATTCTTGTTGTGTGTTATCTTTCTCCTGACAAGTCAAAACATGGTTGTGTTTCGAGCAATAAGGTCGCTAAAGGGACGGATGGTGGTGACGGAACCACCGACGACGACCATATTAGGTTCATCCGGATGTTTCAGGAGGTAAGTTTTCTGCAGAACATGTTGTGGCCATTTTGTATGAATTGAATAGTTGTTACTAAGTTTAGCCTACGTGGAAGTATGTGGTTGTAGGGATATTGCAGATAATAAACCGAAATGAAATTACCAGGGAGGTCATGAAGACCCTGGATGACCACATTAGGACTATCTCCAGGATGCTGGTGGATCATGGGAAGATTCTTCAGTCTCTGATGCTTGCTATTGGTCCACTTGCCAACCTGAAGAAGGAAGTCGTATAAGGCAATACATAGATGGTTGCATGTAGGAAGACACGAGCAAAGGCGTCGGATCCACAAGAGGCGACAGTTGTTAGCAAGGAAGCTGCGGGAGCAAAGCGTGGTGCCATAAAGCTCTCACATCCGCTGAAGCCAACAACTAGAGGGGACACGTCCTGCCAAAGAAAGACACAAAAGAACGGAAACGGTGACGCCATTGCGTCTGCTAAGTTGAAAGTAAGTGAAGTTATTTTGTTTTGGCAATTTACTTCCAAAAGTATGAACTTAGTTGTTTCATCGTTTACTGTTGGTGCAACATAAGTTAACATTCGAAGACCAGGATTCTGTGTCAATAGAAGGTAGTGACGTCTGGAAAACTGAGCATGAGTCATCGTTCACATATCACACACATCCTGCCTTCCATGTTGCATCTAAGATGCCGTAGGTAATGAGTTTACTGTTTGGGTGTTTAGTAATATTTCTTTCCTTTGTGAAGTTCCCTTGTGTTAGTCCAAATGGAGTTAACTTACATGGAGTTTGTGTAGCTTTGCTTGGGTAGTGTCTCGAATTGGTTTTTGGCCACCAGAGGGAATGCATTTTCAGGGGTTGGAGTTTACTATGACCGCTTATATTTTTTTGAAGAATCTGGATGAACGGTACATATGTATTCGGCTTGGCTTGGTGAATGTGAGTTGTCACAATAATACACTTGAGCAGTCTTCAGTTATTGGAGCGTGATCATGATTGTTTACTGTTTCTTTTGGTAGGGAGATTCTAGTTGCGAATGAGCACTTACAGGATGATCGCCGTGCACTGTGGAGCCTGCAACCAGGACACCAAGTTGTTGACGACGTGAGTAGTGGTTAACATACGTTCTTGTTATATGTTGATGTGTGGGAAGCCTTTATATCACTATTGGGTAACCATGTTTCCTTCAACAGGTTATCAACATGGTGGCCTCCATGCTCAGCTTCGACAACATGTCTCCTAAGTGGTTTTTGCCAACCACCTTTGCGGTAAAACTATGTTTTCGTGTCAAAAAAAGTGTGCTAACCATTTTTGTTTTCATGAGAAGCTTTAAATGAATATGTCATTAAAATAACGGCTTAAAAATGTGTAAGTTAATAATTAGAGTTGTGACAACATTTTCTTGTCAAGATGAAAGATAGAAATAACATAATTCATGTTTGATAACTGAAATAATAGTCTGATTATTTATGGAATAAGAATAAAAAACCAATAATTTAAGGTTCAAAGAAAATATGTTGCGTAGTGGTTTTTGATTTCTTATCCATGGTTAATTATATGGTGCTTGTAGATTGGTGTCCAATTATTGTGTAATTTTTTTTAAGAAAAATTTAATTATTAAAAGTTAATTTACGTTTATAATTTCTGAATTGAATATTTGGTGGACGAAATTGTGATCACTATTCTTTAAGTTGTACTTTTATGGAATTTGAAATTGGCACGAGTGGACACAACTCCGTTCAACTAACCAGCAAGTGTACTGGGTCGTCCAAGTAATAAACCTTACGTGAGTAAGGGTCGATCCCACAGAGATTGTTGGTATGAAGCAAACTATGGTCACCTTGTAAATCTCAGTTAGGCAGATTAAATTGGTTTATGGGTTTTTGAAAATAGAAATAAGAAAATAAATAATAAAAGGGATAGAATACTCATGCAGATTCATTGGTGGGAATTTCAGATAAGCGAATGGAGATACTGTATGGCTCAAGGACGCCTGCTCTCCCACTGCTTCAACTCAATCCTTCTTACTCCTTTCCATGGCAAGCTGTGTATAGGGGTTCACCATCAGCGGTGGCTACTTTCAATCCTCTCGGGAAAATGATCCTATGCGGCTGTCACTCGCATGGCTAATCGTCTGGAGGCATCATCCATGGTTGATGGCTACATCCCATCCTCGCAGTGAAAACTACGCTCACGCGCTCTATCACAGCACGGCTAATCACTGGTTGGTTCCTGCGCCTACTGGAATAGAATCCCTTGATTCTTTTGCGTCTGTCACTAACGCCCAGCACTTGCAAGTTTGAAGTACGTCACAGTCATTCATTACCAGAATCCTACTCGGAATACCACAGACAAGGTTAGACTTTCCGGATTCCCAGGATCCTACTCGGAATACCACAGACAAGGTGAGACTTTCCGGATCCTCATAAATGCCGCCATCTATCTAGCTTATACCACGAAGATTCTGTTGGGGAATCTAAGAGATACACATTCAAGCTCGGTTGCATGTAGAACGGGAGTGGTTGTCAATCACGTGCGTTCATAAGTGAGAATGATAATGAGGGTTACTTATCATCACATTCATCATGTTCTTGGGTACGAATGAATATCTTGGAATAAGAATAAGAGAGATTTGAATAAAAGAAAATAGAATTGCATTAATACTTGAGGTACAGCAGAGCTCCACACCCTTAATCTATGGTGTGCAGAAACTCCACCGTTGAAAATACATGAGTAAAAGGTTCAGGCATGGCCGAATGGCCAGCCCCCATGTGGTCACAAGACCGAATGATCAAAAGACTCAAGTGATCAAAAGATATCTAATACAATAGATAAATGTTCTATTTATAATAAACTAGCTCCTAGGGTTTACATGAGTAAGTAATTGATGCATAAATCCACTTCCGGGGCCCACTTGGTGTATGCTTGGGCTGAGCTTGATTAATCCACGAGCTGAGGCTTCTCTTGGAGTTGAACTCCGAGTTATGACGTGTTTTGGGCGTTCAACTCCGGATCATGACGTTTTTCTGGCGTTTAACTCCAGACAGCAGCATGTACTTGGCGTTCAACACCAAGTTACATCGTCAATCTCCGAATAAAGTATGGACTATTATATATTGCTGGAAAGCTCTGGATGTCTACTTTCCAACGCCATTGAGAGCGCGCCAATTGGAGTTCTGTAGCTCCAGAAAATACATTTCGAGTGCAGGGAGGTCAGATTCCAACAACATCAGCAGTCCTTTTGTCAGCCTTCTTCAGAGTTTTGCTCAAGTCCCTCAATTTCAGCCAGAATTTACCTGAAATCACAGAAAAACACACAAACTCATAGTAAAGTCCAGAAATGTGAATTTAACATAAAAACTAATGAAAATATCCCTAAAAGTAGCTTAAACTTGCTAAAAACTATCTAAAAACAATGCCAAAAAGCGTATAAATTATCCGCTCATCACAACACCAAACTTAAATTGTTGCTTGTCCCCAAGTAACTGAAAATCAAATAGGATAAAAGAAGAGAATATACTTATAAATTCCAGAATATCCATGAATATTAATTTAATTAGATGAGCGGGACTTGTAGCTTTTTGCTTCTGAACAGTTTTGGCATCTCGCTTTTTCCTTTGTAGTTTAGAGTGATTGGCGTCTCTGGGAACTTAGAATTTTGGATAGTGTTATTGACTTTCCTAGTTAAGCATGTTGATTCTTGAACACAGCTACTTATGAGTCTTGGCTGTGGCCCTAAGCACTTTGTTTTTCCAGTATTACCACCGGATACATAAATGCCACAGACACATAACTGGGTGAACCTTTTCAGATTGTGACTCAGCTTTGCTAGAGTCCCCAGTTAGTGGTGTCCAGAGCTCTTAAGCACACTCTTTTTGCTTTGGATCACGACTTTAACCACTCAGTCTCAAGCTTTTCACTTGGACCTTCATGACACAAGCACGTGGTTAGGGACAGCTTGATTTAGCCGCTTAGGCCTGGATTTAATTTCCTTAGGCCCTCCTATCCATTGATGCTCAAAGCCTTGGATCCTTTTTACCATTGCCTTTTGGTTTTAAGGGCTATTGGCTTTTTCTACTGCTCCTTCTTTTTCTTTCTATATATATATATATATATATATATATATATATATATATATATATATATATATATATATATATATATATATATATATTGCCATTTTTTTTTCGCACAAGCTTTTGCTTTTTTTTTCACTGCTTTTTCTTACTTCAAGAATCAATTTCATGATTTTTCAGATCATCAATAACATTTCTCTTTGTTCATCATTCTTTCAAGAGCCAACAATTTTAACACTCATAAACAACAATATCAAAAGACATATGCACTGTTCAATCATTCATTCAGAAAACAAAAAGTATTGTCACCACATCAATATAATTAAATTAAATTCAAGGATAAATTCGAAATTCATGTACTTCTTGTTCTTTTGAATTAAAACATTTTTCATTTAAGAGAGGTGAAGGATTAATGGATTTTATTCATAGCTTTAAGGCATGGTTACATACTAATGATCATGAAATAAAGACACAAAACATAGATAAATACTAAAAACCGAAAACAGAAAGAAATAAAGAACAAGGAATGAATCCACCTCTAGTGGCGTCTTCTTCTTGAAGGACCAATGATGTTCTTTAGCTCTTCTATGTCCCTTCCTTGCCTTTGTTGCTCCTCCCTCATTGCTCTTTGATCTTCTCTTATTTCTTGGAGAATGATGGAGTGCTCATGATGTTCCACCCTTAATTGTTCCACATTATGGCTCAAATCTTCTAAGGAGGTGTTGAGTTGCTCCCAATAATTGTTGGGAGAAAAGTGCATTCCTTGAGGTATCTCAGGAATTTGTTGATGATGAGCTTCCTCATGCACTTCTTGAGGGCCGTGAGGAGCTTCTCTTGCTTGCTCCATCCTTTTCTTGGTGATGGGCTTGTCTTCTTCAATGGGGGTATCTCCTTCTATGATAACTCCAGCTGAGTAACATAGATGGCATATAAGGTGAGGGAAGGCTAGCCTTGCCATGGTGGAGGACTTGTCGGCTATTTTGTAGAGTTCATTGGAGATGACCTCATGAACTTCCACTTCCTCTCCAATCATGATGCTATGAATCATGATGGCCCGATCCACAGTAACTTCAGATCGGTTGCTAGTAGGAATGATAGAGCGTTGAATGAACTCCAACCATCCTCTAGCCACAGGCTTGAGATCCAGTCTTCTTAGTTGAACTGGCTTGCCTTTGGAGTCTATTCTCCACTGAGCTCCTTCCACACATATGTCCATAAGGACTTGGTCCAACCTTTGATTAAAGTTGACCCTTCTAGTGTTGGGGCGTTCATCTCCTTGTATCATAGGCAAGTGAAACGCCAACCTCACATTTTCCGGACTAAAATCTAAGTATTTCCCCCGAACCATTGTGAGATAGTTCTTTGGATTCGGGTTCATACTTTGATCATGGTTCCCAGTGATCCATGCATTGGCATAGAACTCTTGAACCATCAAAATTCCGACTTGTTGCATGGGGTTGGTTAGGACTTCCCAACCTCTTCTTTGGATTTCATGTCGGATTTTCGGATACTCATTCTTTTTGAGCTTGAAAGGGACCTCGGGGATCACCTTCTTCTTTGCCACAACATCATAGAAGTGGTCTTGATGGCTTTTGGAGATGAATCTTTCCATCTCCCATGACTCGGAGGTGGAAGCTTTTGTCTTCCCTTTCCCTTTTCTAGAGGATACTCCAGCCTTAGATGCCATTGATGGTAATGGAAAAACAAAAAGCTTATGCTTTTACCACACCAAACTTAGAATTTTGCTCGCCCTCGAGCAAGAAAGAAAAGAAGAGAAGAAGAAGAAGAAGAGAATATAGTAGAGAGGGGAAGAAATAGGTTCGGCTATGTGGGAGAAGGAGGGGTTGTGTTGTGTGAAAATGAAGTAGAATGGAAGGGTATTTATAGGGAGAGGGGAGGGTGGGTGTTCGGCCATATTGGGTGGGAATGGGTGGGAAATCGAATTTGAATTTTATGAAGGTAGGTGGGGTTTATGGGGAAGAGTGGATTGATGTGAAAGGTGAATGGGGTAATTGGGAAGAGGAATTGAGGTGATTGGTGAAGGTTTTTGGGAAATGTGATATGGGAAAGGGTGAAATGAGATTAGGATTAGGAGAGTGTGATTAGGATTAAAAGAAAAGGTGGGAATATGGTAGGTGGGGATCCTGTGGGGTCCACAGATCCTGAGGTGAAAAGAAATACCATTCCTTCACCATATAGGCATGTAAAATGCCTTCGTGCATCATTCTGGCGTTTAAACGGCCATTGGTGCATGTTCTGGGCGTTCAACGCCCATGTAATGCATGTTTCTGGCGTTGAACGCCAGTTTCATGCTTGTTGCTGGCGTTCAACACCAGCTTGTCTCCTCTAGGCACATTTCTGGCGTTCAGCGCCAGGATGTTGCTTGTTTCTGGCGTTCAGCGCCAGAATGGTGCTCTGTTCTGGCGTTGAACGCCAGCCAGATGCATCTTACTGGCGTTGAACGCCAGTCTGCGCGACCTCCAGGGTAAAAAAAAATTTTTCTTCTGTTTTTGACTCTGTTTTTAATTTTTTTGATTTTTTCGTGACTCCTCATGATCATGTACCTAATAAAACACAAAATAACAATATAATAAAAATTAGATAATTAAAATTGGGTTGCCTCCCAACAAGCGCTTCTTTAATGTCAATAGCTTGACAGTGGCTCTCATGGAGCCGCAAGGTGATCAGGTCAATGTTAGTGTAGTCCCAACACCAAACTTAGAGTTTGGATATGGGATCTTAACACCAAACTTAGAGTTTGGTTGTGGCCTCACAACACCAAACTTAGAGTTTGACTGTGTGGGCTCTTCTTGACTCTGAACTGAGAGAAGCTCTTCATGCTTACTCTCTTTTGTCACAGAGGGATGGCCATGTGCATTAAACACAAGGTAGTCCACATTCAATTGAAGGACTAATTCACCTCTGTTGACATCTATCACAGCTCCTGCTATGGCTAGGAAAGGTCTTCCAAGGATGATGCAATCATCCTTTTCCTTCCTAGTGTCTAAGATTATGAAATCAGCAGGGATGTAAAGGCCTTCAACCTTTACTAGCACATCCTCTACTATTCCATAAGCTTGTCTCAATGACTTATCTGCCAATTGCAATGAGAACAAGGCAGGTTGTACCTCAATGATCCCTAACTTCTCCATTACAGAGAGTGGCATAAGATTTATCCCTGACCCTAGATCACATAGAGCTTTGAAAAAGCTCATGGTGCCAATGGTACAAGGTATTAAGAACTTGTCAGGATCTTGTTTCTTTTGAGGTAGAGTTTTCTGAATCCAAGTATCTAGTTCACTAATGAGCAAGGGAGGTTCACTTTCCCAAGTCTCATTACCAAACAGCTTGGCATTCAGCTTTATGATAGCTCCTAAATATTGAGCAACTTGCTCTCCAGTCACATCTTCATCCTCTTCAGAGGAAGAATAGTCTTCAGAGCTCATGAATGGCAGAAGGAGATTTAATAGAATCTCTATGGTCTCTGTATGGGCCTCAGATTCCCTTAGATCCTTAATGGGAAACTCCTTCTTGCTTGAGGGACGTCCCAGGAGGTCTTCCTCACTAGGATTTTTGTCCTCCTCCTCCCTTGTGCATTCGGCCACATTGATCACATCAATGGCCTTGCACTCTCCTTTTGGATTTTCTTCTGTATTGCTTGGGAGAATACTGGGAGGAGTTTCAATGACTTTCTTACTCAGCTGGCCCACTTGTGCCTCCAAATTTCTGATGGAGGATCTTATTTCATTCATGAAACTGAAAGTGGCCTTTGACAGATCAGAGACAATATTGGCTAAATTAGAAGTGTTTTGTTCAGAATTCTCTGTCTTTTGCTGAGAAGATGATGGATATGGCTTGCTATTGCTTAGCCTATTGCGTCCACCATTGTTAAAGCCTTGTTGAGGCTTTTGTTGATCCTTCCAGGAGAAATTTGGATGATTTATCCATGATGGATTATAGGTGTTTCCATAAGGTTCACCCATATAATTAACCTCTGCCATGGCAGGGTTCTCAGGATCATAAGCTTCTTCAGAAGCTGCCTCTCTAGTGTTGTTGGATGCATGTTGCAGCCCATTCAGATTTTGAGAGATCATGTTGACCTGTTGAGTCAACACTTTGTTCTGAGCCAATATGGCATTCAGAGCATCAATTTCAAGAACTTCTATTTTCTGAGGTATTCCATTATTCACGGAATTCCTCTCAGAGGTGTACATGAATTGGTTGTTTGCAACCATGTCAATGAGTTCTTGAGCCTCTTCAGGCATTTTCTTCAGGTGAATAGATCCACCTACAGAATGGTCCAATGACATTTTCGAAAATTCAGAGAGACCATAATAGAATATATCTAATAGGGTCCATTCTGAAAACATGTCAGATGGACATCTTTTGGTCAACTGCTTATATCTTTCCCAAGCTTCATAGAGGGATTCATCATCTTTTTGTTTGAAGGTTTGAACATCCACTCTCAGCTTGCTCAGCTTTTGAGGAGGAAAGAATTTATCCAAGAAGGCAGTGACCAGCTTATCCCAGGAGTCCAGGCTATCCTTAGGTTGTGAATCCAACCATATTCTAGCTCTGTCTCTTACAGCAAAAGGGAAAAGCATGAGTCTGTAGACTTCAGGATCAACTCCATTCGTCTTTACAGTCTCACAGATCTGCAAGAACTCAGTTAAAAACTGATAAGGATCTTCAGATGGAAGCCCGTAAAACTTGCAGTTTTGTTGCATTAAGGCAACTAGTTGAGGCTTAAGCTCAAAGTTATTGGCTCCAATGGCAGGAATGGAGATGCTTCTTCCATCAAACTTGGACGTTGGCTTTGTGAAGTCACCAAGCATTCTCCTTGCATTATTATTATTATTTTCGGCTGCCATCTCCTTCTCTTGTTCGAAAATTTCTGAAAGGTTATTTCTGGATTGTTTTAATTTGGCTTCTCTTAATTTTCTCTTCAGAGTCCTTTCAGGTTCTGGATCAATTTCAACAAGAGTGCCTTTTTCCCTGTTCCTGCTCATATGAAAGAGAAGAAAACAAGAAAAGAAAGAGGAATCCTCTATGTCACAGTATAGAGATTCCCTTATGTTAGTAGAAGAAGAAATGGGTTAGAAGAATGGAGATGGGGATTCGGATTTTTGGATGAAGAGAGGTGAAGAGAAGTGTTAGTAATTAAATAATTAAATAGAAGAAGAAAAGAGAAGGAAGATTTCGAAAATAATTTTTGAAAAAGAGGTTAGTAATTTTCGAAAATCAAAAACAAAATATAATTAAAATTAAAATTTAAAACAAAAAGAATTTTTGAAAAAGAGAGGGAGAATTTTCGAAAATTAGAGAGGGAAAAGTAGTTAGGTGGTTTTGAAAAAGATAAGAAACAAACAAAAAGTTAGTTAGTTGATTGAAAAAGATTTGAAATCAAATTTTGAAAAAGATAAGAGGATAAGAAGTTAGATAAGATATTTTGAAATCAAATTTTGAAAAAGATAAAATTTTTGAAAAAGATATGATAAAAGATAAAAAGATAAGATAAAAATTTTAATAAAAAGATATTTTGAAAAAGATTTAATTTTTAAAAAGACTCAACTAACAAGAAACTACAAGATAAGATTCTAGAACTTAAAGATTGAACCTTTCTTAACAAGAAAGTAACAAACTTCAAATTTTTGAACCAATCACATTAATTGTTAGCTAATTTTCGAAAATTTGATATAAAGATAAGAAAAAGATTTTGAAAATATTTTGAAAAAGATTTTTGAAATTTTCGAAATTTATAAAAAAAATGAAAAAAATATGATTTTTGAAAAAGATTTTGAAAAGATAAGATTTTTAAAATTGAAATTTTGACTTGATTTGTAAGAAACAACTAATTTTAAAAATTTTTGACCAAGTCAACCCAAAATTTCGAAAATTTGGAGGAAAATAAGGAAAAGATATTTTTTTGATTTTTTGAATTTTTAATTATGAAAGAGAAAAACAACAAAAATATTCAATGCATGAAATTTTTAGATCAAAACAATGAATGCATGCAAGAATGCTATGAATGTCAAGATGAACACCAAGAACACTTTGAAGATCATGATGAACATCAAGAACATAATTTTGAAAAATTTTTGATGCAAAGAAAACATGCAAGACACCAAACTTAGAAATTTTTAATGCTTGAAAAATATGAATGCAAAGATGCACATGAAAAACAACAAACAACACAAAACAAGAAATCATCAAGATCAAACAAGAAAACTTGTCAAGAACAACTTGAAGATCATGAAGAACACTATGAATGCATGAGATTTTCGAAAAATGCAAGAAAAATTTTTAAAGCATGCAATTGACACCAAACTTAAAATTTGACTCAAGACTCAAACAAGAAACACAAAATATTTTTGGTTTTTATGATTTTATGAATTTTTTTTGTATTTTTATTAATATTTTCGAAAATAAAGTTTGGAAAAATGAAAAAGAAAAGAAAAATTTTGAAAAAGATTTTTGGAAAGAAAATTACCTAATCTGAGCAACAAGATGAACCGTCAGTTGTCCATACTCGAACAATCCCCGGCAACGGCGCCAAAAACTTGGTGGACGAAATTGTGATCACTATTCTTTAAGTTGTACTTTTATGGAATTTGAAATTGGCACGAGTGGACACAACTCCGTTCAACTAACCAGCAAGTGTACTGGGTCGTCCAAGTAATAAACCTTACGTGAGTAAGTGTCGATCCCACAGAGATTGTTGGTATGAAGCAAACTATGGTCACCTTGTAAATCTCAGTTAGGCAGATTAAATTGGTTTATGGGTTTTCGAAAATAGAAATAAGAAAATAAATAATAAAAGGGATAGAATACTCATGCAGATTCATTGGTGGGAATTTCAGATAAGCGAATGGAGATACTGTATGGCTCAAGGACGCCTGCTCTCCCACTGCTTCAACTCAATCCTTCTTACTCCTTTCCATGGCAAGCTGTGTATAGGGGTTCACCATCAGCGGTGGCTACTTTCAATCTTCTCGGGAAAATGATCCTATGCGGCTGTCACTCGCATGGCTAATCGTCTGGAGGCATCACCCATGGTTGATGGCTACATCCCATCCTCGCAGTGAAAACTACGCTCACGCGCTCTGTCACAGCACGGCTAATCACTGGTTGGTTCCTGCGCCTACTGGAATAGAATCCCTTGATTCTTTTGCGTCTGTCACTAACGCCCAGCACTTGCAAGTTTGAAGTACGTCACAGTCATTCATTACCGGAATCCTACTCGGAATACCACAGACAAGGTTAGACTTTCCGGATTCCCAGGATCCTACTCGGAATACCACAGACAAGGTGAGACTTTCCGGATCCTCATAAATGCTGCCATCTATCTAGCTTATACCACGAAGATTCTGTTGGGGAATCTAAGAGATACACATTCAAGCTCGGTTGCATGTAGAACAGGAGTGGTTGTCAATCACGTGCGTTCATAAGTGAGAATGATAATGAGGGTTACTTATCATCACATTCATCATGTTCTTGGGTACGAATGAATATCTTGGAATAAGAATAAGAGAGATTTGAATAAAAGAAAATAGAATTGCATTAATACTTGAGGTACAGCAGAGCTCCACACCCTTAATCTATGGTGTGCAGAAACTCCACCGTTGAAAATACATGAGTAAAAGGTTCAGGCATGGCCGAATGGCCAGCCCCCATGTGGTCACAAGACCGAATGATCAAAAGACTCAAGTGATCAAAAGATATCTAATACAATAGATAAATGTTCTATTTATAATAAACTAGCTCCTAGGGTTTACATGAGTAAGTAATTGATGCATAAATCCACTTCCGGGGCCCACTTGGTGTATGCTTGGGCTGAGCTTGATTAATCCACGAGCTGAGGCTTCTCTTGGAGTTGAACTCCGAGTTATGACGTGTTTTGGGCGTTCAACTCCGGATCATGACGTTTTTCTGGCGTTTAACTCCAGACAGCAGCATGTATTTGGCGTTCAACGCCAAGTTACGTCGTCAATCTCCGAATAAAGTATGAACTATTATATATTGCTGGAAAGCTCTGGATGTATACTTTCCAACGCCGTTGAGAGCGCACTAATTGGATTTCTGTAGCTCCAGAAAATCCATTTCGAGTGCAGGGAGGTCAGATTCCAACAGCATCAGCAGTCCTTTTGTCAGCCTTCTTCAGAGTTTTGCTCAAGTCCCTCAATTTCAGCCAGAATTTACCTGAAATCACAGAAAAACACACAAACTCATAGTAAAGTCCAGAAATGTGAATTTAACATAAAAACTAATGAAAACATCCCTAAAAGTAGCTTAAACTTGCTAAAAACTATCTAAAAACAATGCCAAAAAGCGTATAAATTATCCGCTCATCAATATTAATTTTTCCTTTTTTCTTATGAAATTAGACACCGTTGCCTAAAAATTATTTGTCAATAGCAATCACTTTTATTCACGCGTAACATAGTGAGTACAGTACTCTTAGTAAAACCTGAGGCGGTTGATTTGTGTTTGTGTCTTATGTAAAACTGTGTTTTCATGTCCAGCAAATTGCGCTAAGTCCTGTCAACCATAGCATTAACACTTTTGAATTCATCCGCACTAATTTCATGGGCTATGTGGATAACTTGCATCGGGTAACAATATATTTCTGTACTTTAATTGACAATGGTCCTCTGCCTTTAGTTTAGTGTTGTCTTAGACAAGTGGATAAACTCGACTTCTCATGTGCTTTTAACAATGTTGGTGTCTCGTAACTTATTTGCTTGATTTGTACAGATATATGTTCCGATGTACAGGGAGCAACATGATGGGTCGATAAATGCCGGTTAAGAATTCCTGAAAAATATTTTCTAAAACAGCGTTGCAAGTACAGTCTTAACCGATAAAATTTTCACTATCAATTTCAATTGCATCACAATTAAAAATAAATAACCGGGAGTAGAATTCTGGGTCATTTCCCTTAGAGTTGACACGAGGCAAATTTTGGTTAGGATTTTTCTTATTTTTTTTTGAAATTGAGAACAGAAAAATAAATAGCTAGGAATTAAAGCAATGAATAACTAACAAGAGATGATAAGTATTCAAAATAAAAGGCCTTGGTTAGGGGAGAGAATTAGAATTTCTATCCTTATTGTCTTTCCCAAGTGGTAAAATAAAAGTTCATTGCTCCCACTTAGTCATCCTCTAGCAATTAAAGGAAAGTCAAGTGGGCATCACACACTCTAGCTCACAAGTTCTAGTCACTTTATGGGGAAGGAATAGAATTGGTGAGAATTGAGCTAGCCAGCACTTTCCAATTACAGATTAATACTTGGGTATAACAACTCAAGGGGATCTAATTACTTAACCCCCAACCAAGTTGGGAGCTTTACTCCATTAACATGAATGCCATTTTCATAAACACATGGTAGGTGTAAATAAAAGACATGATAATTATGAGAAATTAATTAAATCGAAATTGGCACTAACAATAATTAACAAGGATCAAACAAATAGTAAAAATAAACATAAAAATAATTCAATGCAATAATAAAATCCAAGAGTGACAAGATCCAAACATGAATTCAAAGCAATCAAATGGAAAAGAGTAATAGAGGTACTAGAGAAGAAAACTATAAGGACAATGACTCTATTTAAAGGTAGCAGCAGCTCTCTCAAGATCCAATTCAAAGCAAAACTAAGATTATCAAAAATCTTAGAAAGAAGTAGGTGTTTCTCTCATTAGAATTCTAAAATAATAAAAAACTAAAGTGAAAAGTGAAGTGTGTCTGGTCTCAGCTCCATCCCAACCTCTAGTCTGTGTTTTCGGGCTTGAAACTGGGTCCAAATCAGCCCAGAAATCGCCCCCGGCGAATTTTGTTAAGTGCAGCACGTGACGCTGTGTCACGCATACGCGTCGTCTGAACTTCTGCACTGGTCACGCCTACGCATCACTAAAAGACGCTCTTGATCACACGTACGCGTCAGCCATGCGTGCGCATCGCTCCTCGCTTCTCAAGTCGTTAATTTCTTGTGTTCCTTCTACTTTAACATGCTTCATCTTCATCCTTTAAGCCATTCATGCCTTATAAACCTGAAAACACTTAAAAAACACATCACAGCATCGAATGGTAATAAAGGAGAATTAAAAATTAACAATTTTAAGGCCTAGCTAGGAAGCATGTTTTCAATCATAGCACAAAATTAGGAAGAAAACTTAAAAACATGCAATTTACATGAATAAGTGTGAGAATAGTTGACAAAATCCATTCAATTCAATACAAAATATATCATAAAATAGTGGTGTATCACAACACTGGTACCTGATTATTGTGGATCTGGTGTTCCACAGGCTCATTTACCTAGATTCCGCAAAGAATTCATCGGAACGAGGCTAGGATTACTCAAATGAAATATGTGGCGAGTACACACTACATGACCTTTACCAACTCCTCATGCATTTCATGCATTAATAAATGACTTCCACCTTAGTTGTAGGTCATATTTTGCCTGCCTCTTTGTGATCCTCATTTACTTAGTTTCAATCTTCAATTTAGTAAGCCAGTGTATAGGGGGCAAATACTCTGATTGGGAGTTATAGTTTCATAATAGTATATAGAACTAAGAACTTAATATGCAGCAGTGGGCAAGTGCTAAACCAAAGTTATTTACAAAGACAAATATATTAAGTATACAATTTCAAAATTATGGACAATGTATTTTAGAAAAGAAAGAGAAGCCTTTTGTACCAGCAACATTGAATTGATTTATAGTTTCACTTTTCATCCAAAAATTCAAAGGTAACAATCATAAAGCCAAAAACCATAAAAAGGAAAGTCCAACTAAATTGTCTACTACTATGAATCTCTACTCTAGTTTTTAAGCTCCTAGGAAATTAGAACAGCCAAATAAAAGTCAGGTTCATCTACAAATTTAGCCAAATCAAAAGAATGAGCATCTGCAACAATTTGTAAACTTGTCCTATCAGGTAGGTCTAAAACTACAACTTTCGAATACTGCTTTCGTTGCTGTTCTAACACTAGTCTCCCTTGTGGATGACTGATAATCACCCGTCCACCTACAGGTTAGATCCAAAATTACAGAAAGAATAAGAAGTATCCAGAGCTCTGACCTAAGTTTCAAAAGAGGGAACAACAATTGAGCTAAAATATATGTGCAATAAGAAAATCTATCAAGTTTGCTACTATATTTGGTGCACTGTTCTAATACATTTGAAAATTTTAGCTTCTATACCAAAGTAGTAACTAAGGAGTATTAGAAATTTGACATTTTTAATCTATCCTCTTATTCAAACTTTAGTTCAAGCAAATTAAGAGCCAGACTTTGGTAATAGGTGTAGAAATCTTGGAATGCAAATAGCATTCTCTCTAGAGCAATTTCATTTAATGGGGCAAAACATTATTCAAAGCTTGATGAAAGATAAGATGTGTGAAGAAGTGTAGATGTTACAATTAAAATTGCAAAACGTTTTAAGTTTTATCTCATAATACATCATTAATAACCAAACTATATCCACAGTATCATCATTCTTTTAACCAATTTTGGCACTATCAAACTTTTGGTCATCCAGATAAATGGATTCTTTTGAATGATTTTTAAGAAATGTGTGTAAAATATGGTGCATAAAAATCAAGTCCATTTTCAAACACACAATTTGCAAATGCATAGTAATAAGGAAAAGAAGAAACTTCAACCACAAGAGAAAAACTTACCAGGTGAACATTTCTTAGCCAAAGACCCCAAAATCTCATCAAGTGGGCAAAGCAGGAAGAAAATAGAGAAAAACAACATCAAGAGGAGCCCATTTCTCTGGAACATACACAATCTTTCCTTGCCAACACTTAACCTTATCATATTTCTCTTTAATAAGAGCCAATATCAGAAGTGAATCGTGCACCACAAAAAGACACTTGCACAAACCCACCAATGTATCCACAAACTCTTCAAACCCAGTTGAGACTAAGACCCTTGAACCCTCTGCAACATTCCCAACAGATACAATATGTTCAATGCTTCTCTTGAATTCTACATTAGAATTTGACTGAACAGAATCAAGTATAGACCAGTCCTTTTCAACAACTTCTTCAATGTAAACAACGGATGTAGAACCAGCAGGGATTGTGTGTCTAACTTAGTGGCTTGCAGCAAAGTTGAAATAGGCTTAATGGGTTTTGATTTTCAGAAATTTGATGAAAATTTGAAAGCACTGCCACATAGATAAACATGTTGGTGCTTCAATTGAAGGTTTTGGTGGAATTTGCATAGTAGTGGGGTTATGGGGTGAAAGGAACCTACAAAAAAAGAATTCATGGGAAGAAAGAACTGGTTTTTACAGGTGGGTTTGCTCTTAAAACCGGATCCTGATGCTCAAATCAGTGTCTTGGAAGTAGAGAATAGAGGTTAGAGCTTGGGTTTGGATATTGAGGACTTGTCGAAAGAGATTTTACTCAAAGAAGATATCAACACATGATATAATTTGTGGGAGGTGCTGCAATTTTTATTTATTTATGAAAAATATCAAATCATTAACAATTTTTTTATATTTATCTTCCATTTAAATTGATATGATTAATTTTTTATTTTACTTAAAGTATTGTCTCTAACCTTTTTAATCAAATTACAGAAAATTATAAATCATTCTCAAGAAAAATTTTACATTTGATATTTTGATTCTAATAAAATTGTAGAAAATTAACTTATCTTATGATAATTTTTTATTTAAACTATTTTGTAATAAAATTTATTTAAAATTTATTTACTCTATATACATATTAATTTTTTTTACTGAAAACAGTAAAAAAATTAATCTGCCTCTGATTTAAAATTTATTGAAGACCAATTTAAATTACTCATTTAATAAAAATTTATAATTTGGTCTTGGATAATTTAAAATTTTTATAACCAAACTTTTTAGAACTGTGAAAAAATTTTGGACCATATATTTTTAAGATAATCACATATTTAAATAAGATGAGATTTAAAAATATCCAAATGTAACAAATGAGAATTGATACATTTGGGTCGAATAACAATTCTATGTAAATTATAGGGGTGTACATGGTCCAGCGTGACTCGAAGATCTTGCCCGAATCCAAACATTTTAAGGGCTAGTTTGGTGTTATTTTATCGGGTTTAGGATCGGGTACGAGTTTAAAAAATAGACCTGGTCATCATTTAAGACCGGGTCCGAGTCAAGATGAATCCGGTTTCACCTGACCTATGTGCATTCTAAAAAAATTAAAAAATATATATATTTTAAATTAATTTCAATATTATGTTATATTAATTATAAACTTATTGTTTTATTTTTAATCATACTTGTTGAATTAGAAAAATAGATAAAAAAAAGCATCAAATTAAAATTTATAGACAAATTCAAATTCAAATATGGATATCAACTATTTTTCATATCCTTATTATATATCATATATATAGAAATATAGATAAAGTTTGTCCTTTTTTATTAATATTTCAAGTAAAAATCAAGTATTTAAAACTTAAACTGATATTTATTGTTTTTTAAATATATTCATTTTAGAGTTCATATGTTACAAATAACAAATAAAAAAAATTTGAATAGCTAACAAACATATATTTAACTAACATGTAATTTATATTTCTTCATCATTTTTGTACTTATTTTTTAAACATCTAAATGAGTTAAGCTTTAAAGTAGTTATAAATTTTTATTCAAATTTTAATTTAGTGTTTGAATTTTCAATTACCTTTATTTGATTCCTAAATTTTTATTTTAGTCCTTTTAATATTTTTTGTCATATAACAAGTAATTGAACCATATTTTAAAACATGTTATTGATTAATATGTCACATTGACATGTCATTAGTAGAAAATATAAAAAGAATTACCGTGAATCATTGAATGAAATTCAATCTGAATTGAAGTAATTAAAAATTTACGAACTCATTTAAAATTTGTGTAAAAATCTAAAAATTATTTTGAGACTTTAGTCAATTCCATCTTGTTAAATTAACTGTTATTGAATGGTTGAAATTTCAAATTACTTATATTTTTTAATGATTTTTATGTAATATTTTCCAACAAATTAATAGTGGCGTGTCGCGCAAGCTGGTGCGTGAATGCTATTTCGCGTGTCTCTCAGCAGTTAAAACCTTGCAATCTTTCAAAATGTTTATACCTTTGTTACCTCCTTGTCTTAGTTACTTTCTCTGTCGCATCATTTGTCACAACCAACAACTGTTACTCTCTCATCATGGTCAAGCACCAATTGAATCGCTCCGATCACCACAGCACCGCAATCAACACCAAGCTTCGTCGTCAGCTCCCTCCAGCTCACGATGACACCGATTATCGAACCGTCGAGGTCTTCGTTCTCGCTACCTTGCCTTCAACAACATGATTAACGGTGAACTCTACCTTTCTTTTCTCAATCTCTGTAACCTTCAGCTCTATTTTACTATTGTTTCATTTTCTATAGATCATTTTTCAAAATAGAAACCAAATGCTTGTAAATTGAAGTTATAGCATCCTTACAAGTTCAAATCTAGAAAAAGAAAAATAGTGTTGTTGATGTTACTTGTTTCCATGCTTACTTTTATCTGTTTGCTTACATTTTTTTTTTGTAGATGAAAGGGATGAAATCGCAAGGGCTGATTCCAAGAAGTTTGAGTTGATATTTGGCGAAATGGAGAGGTTGCATCAACTAGGTATCTAAGCTCATTTTTTCTGTTATTAGCGACACATTCTTGTGATGCATTTATATTGTAAGGTTTGGCTTGGCTGCCTTGTTGAACATTTAAGAAATCAATAGTAATCAACACTGTACTAGTTGACTGAATGTTAAGGTCGGAAATTAAACAAACTATAGAAAAATTATTAAATCAATTATAATAATTACGATGTTCTTTTAAAAAATTTTGCACATAGGTAATAGAATTTATACTGAAAGTTTTTCATTTGCCATTTGTATGCTCAAATTTTGTTATGCATCCTTGTAACTTTATTGTCTCAGCATAGTATACTATTCCTGCATGAAATTTAAAGTATATAATATTTTTTAGCGGTTTTGGTTTTGCAAGGAGTAACTAATTGACATGGTGTGTGATGTTTAATAGTTTTTTCTACTAAAATGAATTTCTCAATTCTGATTGGTTGTTCTATCTAATTCCAGTTACAAAACCAAGAGGAACAAGTAGCTGATGCAAAGGCTCTGTTGGACATAACGAAATCCTTGGTAATGTCTGTGAAGGGTCATGCTAACGGTGGAGTCACTCCTTCAGAATTTGTATCGTACATTCTTGAAGAATTTGGAGGACATGGTGGATCAAGTACTAGCACAGATGGTTGCACCAGAAACCCAATAGCTTAGAATGATGTTGGACTATCAGTATCACATGTTTTTAAAGCGAGTTCCGGCTGCTGTACAATGTAACTTCAATGCATTTAGAAGACTTTGTTTAGTAATTTTGATATCCATAGATGACTTTGTTCTATACTCACCTATATGTTTTTTCAATATTTTTTCCTTCAGGAATGGTCCTATTTCTGCTAAAGCAATGCAGAGGAAGGCTGTTAATCGTAGAAGTAGGAAGCATGTGAGGCCCAATGAATTGGCACGGCCAGAAGAGGTAATAAACTGGTTTAATATGTATGAAGTTTTCGATTGACAAAGGTAGAAAAATTCGTGTTAGTAAGAGGTTTTGACTTGATAAAAAATTCTTTGATAGATTTTCGACTTTTCATGTCTTAATTTCTAGTAAGTTGCTTTCTATCAGTTTATCACCCATTTATCTATAAGTAGAATGTCAAAATATTGAAGTTAAGAATATTGTGTACTACTCAGAATGCTAAGCTTATTATGTAGTTATGATACAATTTCCTTTTCCTTCACATTGTTGTTGTTGTTGTTGTTTTTTTTTTTTTTTTGCAGCTTGGCAGAGGTCCAAGAGAAGTGAAAGCTGATACAGATAAAAATATTTTAACAATGTTTAACATCTTAAGGAAAAATAACGTTGTTAAGCTTGAGAATTTGATTTTGAATAGGAACTCCTTTGCTCAAACAGTGGAGAATTTATAAGCTTTATTATTTTTAGTCAAAGATGGGCAGGCTGAAATAAAAGTCAACGAGGCTGGATCACAACTAGTAGTATATGAGTTACTTCGAATATACTCGTATTAACATTCTCACACTCTCTCTCTCTCGCTCTCACTGAATTTATTATCCTTTATCTATGCAGCACCAGAAATGTCCCTCGTGCAAATGAATTCGTGTTGGGGATGTTGCTTTCAGTCACTTTGTGTTCAGATTGGATTTTAAGGATTGGAAGGTATATGTATCTATGTTTACTTTGATGTCGTTAATGTTTTGGGTGTATGCGTCTATGTGCTATCAAATGTTAAATTTCTTTGCTTCCTATTTAGTTTATTTATTATTTATTGTGAGGACATTCTAGAGATCTTTAGGAATCAAGTAGCTATGTAAATAGCTTAAACTTGTCACGGAGCTATGAAAATAGCTGGTACTTTAAGATTTCATCGAGCCATTTTTACATTGTGCTATAAAAAGGGAGCAATATTGGAAAATTAACAATGTTATTTCTTTTATTCTCGAGTCTTAACCTATTGCTAAATGAACTTGTGTGAAATTGCAAGGTAGTATTTTTTTGTGGGCTAACGTACTAGTTCTTCATGGCATTGAATTTTCAGCTAATGATCGATTCTGTTGCGATTGTGGAGGATCTAATGCCTCATAGGGAATAGTCAATGAGAGGATGTAAATAGTGGCAACATGATTTGGTTAAATAGAAGTAGGTTGGTCAATAGAGACCATTCACCATACAGTAGTGTATTAGTTGATGACCGTAAATTGGTAATTCATACTTGAATTGATGCAGTTTTTAGCCTGCCTATATATGCCTAGTTTCAGGTACAAAGATGCATACTACTATTCCTGACACTGTCAAGGAACAATTAGGAATATCTATTTGGCTTCTGTCTTCTTTCTTTTTGACGTTGACTTAGAATGATGTTTGGAAATTGATAATGACACTAGTTGTTATTTACTATTTTGTTTATTGTGCTTGACAGCTATTATTTTATTAGGTGGATACTCTAATGAAGATTTTATAATTGTCTTTATGTGAAAATTTTTCTTTTTGACCCTTAAATGATGAATTGAAGGGTTAGATTTTGATGTGTCATAAAAATAATGTTTTTATTTAAAATGTGGCCGAATAAATAAATCACACTTTTATACAAAGCATCTTTATAAAAAAAATTTTCGCCATCTTTATTTGAGTAGCTCCCATTTTATTATGCTTAACGTCACTTCATTGAGAAATTCTATGTTTCTTAATCACATTTAATTTGTAACTAAAAATATGTACAATCACTTATTTTAATTCATGATATTTAATTTAAAAAAATGTTAGGAAACTAATATTTTTAGTGAAAAAATAGAGAGTTGTCTAATATTAATTTAATTGTAAAAAAAAGATAAAGAAAAATATTGATTATTTAAACTTTCTCGTAAATTTATATTAAAAATAAAAATAAAAAGAGTAGGTATCTATATTTTACACTAAGGTAAATGTGTTCCATTATTTTTTTCTCATTTTAGTAAATTTATGTTGGCTTATTGTGAACGATGTTATGTTTTATTTATTCAATTATCTGTTAAATATACTTAGTAACTAATTAAAAGAACAAAAGACTATATACACATAAAAAGTCAATCTATGTATATGCGTGTGCGCACGTAGGGGCGTGGGCGGGGCGTGGTGGGTATGTGTGTACTATGTACGTACGTGTGTGTTATTTTAATATTATGATAAGATGCGGGTGAGAACAAGAACAGTGAGTATGTGTACATGCGTGTCATTTTAATGTTATGATAAGTGCGTGCGTATTATTTTAATGTTATGGTAAAATGGAGGGGTGAGGACAAGGAATGAATGTGGGTGTGTGTGCGTGTTATTTTAATGTTTTGGTAAGAGTAAGATGTCGGGGCGAGAGTAAAGACAAGAACAGTGGGTGGGTTAGTATTGGTGGATGTGCATCTATATGTGCTTGTTGTTTTAATGTTATGGTAAGATGCAGATACGAGGGTGAGGCCATGGCGGTGGGTGGTGGTGGGTGTGCGTGTGTACATGCGTGTTATTTTAATGTTATTATAAGATACAAGGATGAGAGCAAGGGCAATGTGGTAGGTATTAGTGGGTGTGTGTACATAAGTGTTATTTTAATTTTATGGTAATATGCATGTTATTTTAATGTTATGGTAAGATGCACGGGCGAAGACAGGAGCTGAGTGTCAGTGGGTGTGCGTATTATTTTAATGTTTTGGTAAGAATAAGATGCAGGGACGAAGACAAGAGTAAGAGCAGTGGGGTGAGAAGAATAAGATATCGGGCGAGGGCAAGGGACAGTGCAGTGAGTGTTGATGGCTGTGCGTATGTATGTGCTTGTTATTTTAATGTTATGGTAAGATGCAGGGACGGGAATAAGGACGTGACGGTGGATATTGGCGGATGTGTGCATGTGTAGGTGCGTGTTATTTTAACGTTACGGTAAGATAATTCAATATTAGAATAGCCAAATTTTAGTTTTATTTTATACTTTACAAAATCACATTATTATATTTTTATTTTAATAATAAAATCTTTTGTTTATATTCACATATTTAAAAAAATATTATAAAAAATAATTTAATTTTAATAAAAAATTTTACATATTCATCTAATTAAATTTATATGTTTATATAAATTTTTAATTAATGAATCTAAAAATTAGCTATACAATTAGTTGTTTGTGTAATATTATTTTACCGTCATTGTATATTAAAATTAAATAAAAAATTGTGATAAATAAATGTTGACATCATGTAAGATTTTTACTCACATGATCACTCACCTAAATGAACTGGAGCACGTGAGTCGTGAAGTAATGGGAATCCAATCCTCATGCTAATTGACGTTTGACACCTTACAAAATTAGAAACTTTTTCGACTATAATAAATTAATAATTCAGAACTGTACAAATAACTTTCTGGAAACAAAGTGATAGTTTAACATCTTAAATTATAAGGAAAAAATATTAAAAATTTAAAACACATGCATATATGGTATAATAATAATTAATAAATAAGTGCCTTTTAAGGTTATTGTTTACCTAATATAAAATATGCTAAGCAACATGATTCTTTCTAATTGATATTTGATATTTTCTAAACGAATGTAAGTAAACCTTATCCCTGTGCTTACTTCATTTGTTAACTCGCAATGGTTTTAACAAAACTATGTTAAAAACTTAAAATAATCTACATTACCAAATTTGAGAGGAAGAAAATCAATTATTAGATATCATGCCATATTAATTATTTTGTGATGTATTCACTTATAACCATAGTTAACAGATTCGGTTCGATTTAACTGGTTCGACTAGAAATTTGATTATCTGGTCGGACCGAACCATTTGTTAAACCAATTGTGCAACGGATATGGTCGATTTCGGTTTGACCTGCCGGGTTTCCATAAAATCCGGGGTTAATTTAATCCGGTCCGAGTCGGTTTTTTCTTTCCAAATACCTGAAACGGCGTCAGACGCCCCCTCCCCTTCCCTTTCCCTTTCCCTTTCCCTTTTCCCTTTCGATGAATCCCTAATGCCCAAATGCCAAATCTGAGACTCTGACTCTGAGAGTCTGAGTGGAAACCTCCCTAACCCAGCCAGTCTCGGTGCTCTCTCCGTCTCTAGCTCGGCAGTTGGCACTCCCCCTCACCTCGTCATTCTCTCGTCTCTCCCTTCACCTCGACAGTCGTCACATTCAGTCTCTCACGGCCTCACCTCATCGCTCTCTCAGTTTTTCACCTCGTCCCCTCACCTCGGTCGTTGTCGCGGTCCCGTGCCCCGCGCTCGCTTCGCCGGCGGCAGAAGCAGACGGAACCGCATCTGGTCCCTCGAGTGGTGGTGGTGGTCATCGTCTTCTTGCTTCTCACGGTCTCTGTCTCGTACCTGGTCTCGATCTCTCCCTTCCCTGCGCTCTTCGTTGCCGAGGCAACAGATCCCGGTGGGCTGGTCTTCGTTATCGTCTTCTTGCTTCGAACCTTGCCGTCAGCTTCTCCCTCGCCATCAGCTTCTCCTTCGCCGTCAACTTCCTTCGTGCAACCCGATTTGGTGAGTCTCCCTGTGCTTTCTGTTTCAATTTTGTTGCTGCATCACTGCTCTTTGATTTTGTTGCCAAAATAATTTGTTGCTGAAAATGGGATGTGTTGCTGAAATTTGTTACTGATTATCATGAACCTTGAATTTGTTGGTGAGTTCCCCCTGTTCTTTCTGTTTCAATTTTCTTGTTTTTTTTTTGTTGCTGCCTGAAAGTTATCATAGTTTAAGTTTTTGTTGCTGCCTGAAAGTTATCATAGTTCACATAGCTGAATTTGTTACTCGAACTCTGGAGGTAGAATTTGTTGTCAGCCGTAAGTTGAATTTGATGCTAAACATATCATAAATGTGGTTGTTGCTGGAAGTAGAATTTGTTGCTGGATAACTGAGTTGAGTTGAATTTGTTACTGAACCTTGTTGTTGTGTTGCTTAAAAAAATGCTAAATCTTTTGTTGCTGTACTTAAGGGATAAGAGATAAGAGAGTTGGTCAATAACAAAATCAGTTTGGTACAGTTAGTAGGATTTGTTATTCTGATCTCTGATCTTTCTCTCTTTTCCAACTCTGTTATAAATGAAGCTCTTGCATCCCTCTAAGAGGTGTGTAAAATTGATTCATTGATGGAAAAATAAGATGAAGTTAATTCAATTCACTAGTTTCTTGTACCTCTCTCTTCAAACTCTTCTTTCTCTGTTTCTGATGTTCTGCATAATGCAGTGATTCTTGTGGGAGATATAGATGCAAATCAAAATGAGGAAAATGTTGATCAAGTTCTAAATTTATCCTATGAAGATATAGATGTCGATTTTAAGATCACTTGGACTTGATTTAATGATTGTGTTATCTTTTGCTTGCTCTTGTTTATTTAATGGAGAAAGTATTTTGTACTAGAAACTGTTTATTATCTCTTTTTGCATTAGTTATGTCTAAAAATTAATATTTGATTATTATTATTATTATGTTTGTAAAGACTTGCATTTTAAGTTTTAATACATAATTTTAATTTCATTTTTATAATTTTATATTTTTTAAATTATGACCGGGTCAACCGGGTGAATTAGTGACTCACCGGTTGAACCAGTGACTCAGTAACCCAATCATATGACAGGATTGATTGCCGGTTTGGTTCTGAAAACTATGCTTATAACGTCACTCCTGTAGTAAATCAATAAAAATCTGGGGAAAAAAATATGGAAAAGAAAGATTTTATAATCTCAGCGTTGCCCTTCTATCGCTCTCTTTTTTGAAGCCACCCTTTCTCAAATTCTGTGTTCCTCCGTCCTCCAGACCCCCCATTCTCTCCTTGTTCTTCTACTTCCCACTTGGATCCCTCTACTTGAAAATTAAATCCTTATTCTTTATAGGGTTTCCCGTGTTCGGCCTTCTGATTCAGAACTCGTTAACGGAGGACTCAAGAAAAACAAGCAACGTTTGTTTTTTAGCATTCTAGTTCTTATGGGTTCCTCTTGCACTTTTGTAGTTTTGTTTACTTCTCTTATATTTTGGTTCTGCTTTGAAAGCTGCTTGTTTTTCCTTTTTTGTTCAAAGTAGTCTTAATGTAATACTTATGTGCAAACTTCTTCCTTTGTGTCTATAAAATGTAATAATAATGAGTTAAAAATTAAGCTTATCCACACTGTTATGAAACTTTTATGTACGTATGTGTGTGAGAGAGAACAACTATAGATTCAGTCTGCTGTGGAGCTTAATGAGGAGGAGTTTTCTTCTCCCATGCTCACAAAGACACAAATATACCTACATATGTTTTATGTGGTTGCCCCCATTGCTTTCTTTAAAATGTTTCATAATGAACTCAAAACATCCAAGCGTGAACATAAAAAATTTCTAAACATATTACAACTCAAAAGCAATTTTTATTCTTTAAATTAAAAGCTTGCTATGTTAATTAATTAACTGAAAGTGTAAACAGGTAAAATTTCTAAAATCTCTAAAATCTTATTACTCAGAAGTAAATATGATATTCTTCTTTCTTAAGTTCTTAACAGCTTTAGAACAAAGTGTACTAAATTAATAAGCAAGAGTATGTTAACTGAGAAGAAGTAGTAATGTTTTGCAACAGAATTGGACTCCTTATCAACTGGTGTAGGAAGCAAATTGAAGCCATGTACCAAGTTTTTCAGGTTCTAATCTATTCCTGTCTAAATAAGTCTTATCAACTGCATATTTTATATTTTAATATAAATTTAATTGCTAGAAAACTAAATTGTATAATTCCACTAATGAATCGAGCATCCAAAGCTTCTATACAGGTACTTACTGTTCTTTGGTCTAAACAAGTTGTGAGAGAATTTTGGTTTATTTAATGGAGCACGAAATAGATAAGAAGTGGGAGGATGATAATTGGCACTGAGACCACTACACAAATGATAAATTGATCATTTTTGTCTCCATATAACCTTAGAGCCAATTAGCTTGTTTACATTTAATTATGCTCAACAATAACCTTTTGGCTTTTACTTATTCTATTTCTTATGAACCCACCTTTCAATTGATAAGCTATGAACAAGCTAATATGAACTGAATGTTGATTGGTTGTGTTAGGTATGATGTTAAAATTTTACACGTGAATTTACTAGTTTTGGTCTCCTGTTGAAGCAAATAAACATATTTTTTGCCATCATAACCTTTTAAGAAAGACTCATAATAATATAATTTGAAGTTCTGATATAAAACTTTCAGCCAGAAACAAGAAGTTAATCTCAATCATGATTTTATCTATAATAGCAAACCACCTTGTGGTAGTCTTTAAGTATTACCTTATCTTTGCTCCTGTAAACCTGTTTGGTCTTCAATACTTGATATACAAATTTTAAATTATCCAAGACCAAATTATAAATTTTTATTAAATGAGTAATTTAAATTGGTCTGAAATAAATTTTAAATCAGAGACATTAATTTTTTTACTGTTTTCAGTAAAAAAAAATTATGTATATAGAGTAAATAAATTTTAAATAAATTTTATTACAAAATAATTTAAATAAAAAATTATTATAAGATAAGTTAATTTTCTACAATTTTGTTAGAACCAAAATATCGCATGTAAAATTTTTCTTGAGAATTATTTATAATTTTCTGTAATTTGATTAAAAAGGCTAGAGACAATACTTTAAGTAAAATAAAAAATTAATCATATCAATTTAAATGGAAGATAAATATAAAAAAATTGTTAATGATCTGATATTTTTCTTAAATAAATGAAAATTGCAGCACCTCCCAGGAATTATATCCTGTCTTGATGTCTTCTCTGAGTAAAACCTCTTTTGGCAAGTCCTCAATATCCAAACCCAAGCTCTAACCTCTATTCTCTACTTCCAAGACACTGATTTGAGCATCAGGATCCGGTTTTAAGAGCAAACCCACCTGTAAAAATCAGTTCTTTCTTCCCATGAATTCTGTTTCTATAGGTTCCTTCCACCCCATAACCCCACCACTATGCAAATTCCACCAAAACCTTCAATTGAAGCACCAACAAGATTATCTCTGTGGCAGTGCTTTCAAATTTTCATCAAATTCCCTAAAATCAAAACCCATTAAGCCTATTTCAACTTTGCTGCAAGCCACTGAGTCAGACACAGATGCCCAAGTTTCAATCCCTGAGGGTTCTGCATCCGTTGTTTACATTGAAGAAGTTGTTGAAAAGGACTGGTCTATACTTGATTCTGTTGAGTCAAATTCTAATGTAGAATTCAAGAGAAGCATTGAACGTATTGTATCTGCTGGGAATGTTGAAGAGGGTTCAAGGGTCTTAGTCTCAACTGGGTCTGAAGAGTTTGTGGATACATTGGTGGGTTTGTGTAAGTCTCTTTTTGTGGTGCACGATTCACTTCTGATATTGGCTCTTATTAAAGAGAAATATGATAAGGTTAAGTGTTGGCAAGGAGAGATTGTGTATGTTCCAGAGAAATGGGCTCCTCTTGATGTTGTTTTTCTCTATTTTCTTCCTGCTTTGCCCTTCAAACTTGATGAGATTTTGGGGTCTTTGGCTAAGAAATGTTCACCTGGTAAGTTTTTCTCGTGGTTGAAGTTTGTTCTTTTCCTTGTTACTTTGCATTTCTCTGCAAATTGTGTATTTGAAAATGGACTTGATTTTTATGTACCATGTTTTACACACATTTCTTAAAAATCATTCAAAAGAATCCATTTATCTGGATGACGAAAAGTTTGATAGTGCCAAAATTGGTTAAAAGAAGGATGATAGTGTGGATATAGTTTGGTTATTAATGATGTGTTATGAGGTAGAAAATAAAACGTTTTGCAATTTTAACTGTAACATTTACACTTATTCACACATCTTGTCTTTCATCAAGCTTTGAATAATGTTTTGCCCCATTAAATGAAATTGCTCTGGAGAGAATGCTATTTGCATTCCAAGATTTCTACACCTATTACCAAAGCCTGGCTCTTAATTTGCTTGAACCGAAGTTTGAATAAGAGGATAGATTAAAAATGTCAAATTTCTAATACTCCTTAGGTATTACTTTGGTATAGAAGCTAAAATTTTCAAGTGTATTAGAACAGTGCACCAAACATAGTAGCAAACTAAATAGATTTTCTTATTGCACATATATTTTAGCTCAATTGTTGTTCCCTCTTTTGAAACTTAGGTCAGAGCTCTGGATACTTCTTATTCTTTCTGTAATTTTGGATCTGACCTGTAGGTGGACGGGTGATTATCAGTCATCCGCAAGGGAGACTAGTGTTAGAACAGCAACGAAAGCAGTATCCGGAAGTTGTAGTTTCTGACCTACCTGATAGGACAAGTTTACAAATTGTTGCAGATGCTCATTCTTTTGATTTGGCTGAATTTGTAGACGAACTTGGCTTTTATTTGGCTGTTCTAATTGCCCAGGAGCTTAAAAACTAGAGTAGAGATTCATAGCAGTAGACAATTTAGTTGGACTTTCTTTTTTATGGTTTTTGGCTTTATGATTGTTACCTTTGAATTTTTGGATGAAAAGTGAAACTATAAATCAATTCAACGTTGCTGGTACAAGAGGCTTCTCTTTCTTTTCTAAAATACATTGTCCATAATTTTGGAATTGTATACTTATATATTTGTGCTTGTAAGTAACTTTGGTTTAGCACCTGCCCACTGCTGCATATACTTATTATACATTGTCCGGCGGCGTCATTACCACTGCCGTGTCCGTTGCAGTAGAGAGCTTCTGGATCGAGCCACCTATCTTATCAACACGTTTTCAGATCTTTCTCTCTATACTGTTGTTGCTGTCATTGTCGTCGCTGCAGTTTCTGCCGCCGTTGCCGCCACAGTTTTTGACGTCAATCCCGCCGTAGTTGAAGTGGTACAATGCATTTTCAAATCTGTTCACTCCCGAGCTTCTTCTTCAACGCTGTTTTCTCTCACTCCAATTTCTCCTTTGAACTGCCGCTGGTACTTTTTTTTATTTTTCTTTCCTATTAATTTGCTGATATTTCTTCTTTGTTAACAATAAATTTCTTCTCTGACTCTTTCATGAAGTAGCTAGCTCTGTGTGCCTCACTCCACGCACTCAAAAATCTAAACACTCTTCAAATTCATTCATTCACTCACTCGCATTCCGCACATGAACTCTCTACTTCTTGGTTCTTTTCCTAATAAAGCTTCACTAGTTACCCCTGGTATGCTATGCTATGTGTAATGTTGTTTTGTAACTAAAAATGACAATGGAATCTGCAAATGTGATGTATTCGAATCTAGTATCTTTTTCTATTCTTCTTCGTTTTTCTTTTCCAGCAATTGGAGGATGAAAAATTGATTGATTTACTGTGAAGTGTGTACATAAATAGTTTTCGCTACTCTTTCTTTAATTTTTTCTTTCTTTTTAATTAATTTTTCAGGTGGAAGTTGTTGGAGGAGTAAGAATTGGAATTGTTTGACTAGTATGTTCAATATCTCATATTTATTACTTTTTGTTTCAGTAAACTTGATAAACATGAATGGAAAAAGAAAAATGGAACCATTTATGAATATATAAATCTTCAGTTGTCATGATTTAATGACTATTAGCAGTTTAGCAATGCTCTTTTTAAGTTTACTTGTGGTATGCCACTGTGGCTATGATAATGATATCAGTTAGTTGAGTAATTGACTCTCTTCACAGGGTCCTAGCTGTTCCTTTTGACAATAATTATGAGATTCTTATTTTAACAATAATTATGTTAAAATTCAATTTTTCTGTATGCATTTTTTCGGCTTCTCGCCTTAGGGTTTTAACGTTACCTGAGCTGTTTATGCAGACAACAAAGATTCTTGCAAACTTGATTGTGATGGGAGGGGGCATCTTGGCAAGAGCAGTTGTTTAGGCATATCGCCAAGCACTTACTAGTATGTTTTATAAGATTGTGATTGATAGATTTGTCACTTGTGTGAACAGCATATCTGCATTTACCATTCAATTCCTGTAATCCCGTGATTTTGTCATATTCTTTATTTATAAATATTGTTGGTTCCCCTTATATATAACATATGCTAATATTGCTCAATTATCACCCAGCAGAGAAATTATTTTATCATTCAATTGTTACTCATTCGGTTTCTAACTAGCATTTAAGGGGTACTGATTGGTGTCGGATGATTTATAGCTGTGATACCCCCCAAATGAGCTTTAGTGGCTATATTGGAGCGATTTCATATGGGAAGACAGCCGCTAATAATAATAGCAGAGGCAGAGCTTTGTACTGAAGTTGGAATTGTTACCAGAGGTACTGTATCACTATTACCCTTTTTAATGCTCCTTTTCAATCTTAATTTCAAATCATTGTTATGTTTCCATAATTTGAAGGGGAGCCTCGGAGCAGCGGATGAGTTGTCTCCACGTGACCTCAAGGTCACGGGTTCAAGCCGTGGAAACAGCCACTGATATAATTATCAGGTTAGGCTGCGTACATTACAACCTTGGTTGCGGCCCTTTCCCGGACCCTGCGTTAAACGCGGGACGCTTGTGCACCGGGTTGCCCTTTTTTTATGTTTCCATAATTTATTACCCGTTGTTCAATGGATTTGTGATCAACTCCTGATTTTAATTCTTCTTTTGGCATCTACTTCACTAATGATATATGATAACTGCTAAGTTGATAACCCTCTTATTTAACTTCATATAACTATTTTCATAAAGCATATGGAGCTTGTTATTCTCTGCCAGCTTTACATACATGCATGTGTACTGTCATCACCAATCATCAATAGTAACATTTTTTTGTGATTTTAAAATTCTGGATAATATAAAGAGGCCTAATATTTTCAACAGATTAATACTACTCATTCACATAATTTTTTTTCTCTTCAGTTGGATAAAAATATCTGGACAATTTCAAAATGCATGATAAGATTGGTTAAAACTTCAGTGGTACAACTACTTAAATGCATTGGCTAGCTGCTGAGGTTGTTACTAATGATGGGATTCGCAGACGCTTTAGTTGGGCCAGACAATTTTTTATTCACACTAGCATAGTATAAATACTTCTTATAGTAACACGAGTCATTCTTTTTTTAGTTATAATGATGTGGCGATTGTGGTCTATTCTTTTGTAACAGTTACTTGTATACTCAAAACATGAAGTGCCTGTTTGGTTCATGTCCTCAGCTGGAGAAAATGTGAATTCCCACTCAATTTTACACAAAGATCCTCTCACGTAGATTTTTACCTGGGTCCGGGAAATCATGCTTCTCTATGTCAATTGTAAACCAAAAGTATGTGATTCTAACTTCTTGCCTCTTATGCACCTTCAGGTTGAGACTACTTCAGAAAATACTTAATGTGTCATCTATAAATACTTTTTGACTATTTCTATGCATAAAATCTTATTTTCTGTATATAAAAAATATATATATACAATAATTAGAAAGAAATAGTAGAAAATTGACGAGAATTGAATGATCTGCTAACGTAAAATATATACATGTATGTGAGTGCAATCCACCAATGCATGGTATTTTATTTAGCTTCTAAATCAGGTATGGACAGGATTTTGGATTTGTATTTACTTTAATTAGCATATATGGAAATCAGTAAAGAATAATCTACATTTGCATTTGCATGTGTTATCAAATATTTATACAGTCTCGTCATATTTCTATTTATTTATGTTCTGCATTTGCATGTGTTATCAAATATTTATAGGTATTTTTGTATCTACACAAAATTATTATGTTCTGCTATTGCCCCTCTTTATTAATTATTCTCTTTCATTTCTTTATTTTTATTTAACAAATTAATCTCGCTCATGGATTTAATTTCTGGTTTTATTAGGCAATTTGGTTGGGTTTCTTCTGTTTCTGGGATTGAAGTAGGTACCAATTTTCCTTTCACCAGTTTTTTGCTATTGCTTTTGAACAAGCACTTGTTAAGGTAAGATAATAATTATATCCTATTTTGTTTTAAATATGTTAGAAGTCTATTATAGCTTTGTATTTTATTATGTTAGAAGTCCCATATATATTTTTTTAGTAGTACACATGTCTAG
Organism: Arachis hypogaea; assembly: GCF_003086295.3. NCBI lineage: Eukaryota > Viridiplantae > Streptophyta > Magnoliopsida > Fabales > Fabaceae > Arachis > Arachis hypogaea. The sequence continues at coordinate 84,759,299 of NC_092045.1, read as the reverse complement.
TAATTGTTTTCCCTACTTGAAGTTTAATTAGCAAACAACAAACAAACAACAACAAAGCCTTGTCCCACTAAGTGGGGTCGGCTACATGAATCAAACGACGCCATTGTGCTCTGTCATGTATCATGTCTACAGAGAGACCGTTTAAAACAATGGATAAATCTTGGATTGCTAAGTCACGAAACTCAGATGAATATATAGTTGGTCTAGAAAATTTCTTGGTCTTAATTGAAGATATTATATTTATTTTTAGGAGCTTTGCATGAAAAATTAACACAGCCAACTCTCGGAGGTGACATGAGATGGTATATACATACACACACTTGGTACATGTGTGATTTTACTTGCATTATATATGTTAATGATGTACATTGAAACACATAAGAGAAAGGATGGGTCTTTTATAAATAACGAGGCATTAACTATAGTGGTAAGTATTTTGTAAACCGTTGCTATTTTATCTTATTTTATTTGTATGTAATTATGTGTAAATTAGATAAATGCTTTAGATTCTGTGACATAATATACATAGTAAGCATCAATTATGTAATGAAGGTAACGAGGCAAAATAGATTTAGGCCAGGGTCTCATATCTCATATCAATTAGGTGGTGCTAAAATAGATTAGGCTAGGGTCTCATCTCATATCAATTAGAAAAAAAAGAAGGTAATGATGCAAATACTTACCCTTTTCGCAATAGCTTTAATACCATTGAATGCTGAAAGTGAGTGAAAAAGAATTAGTTCAGTGACAGTGCGAAATAGAAAATTAAATATTATGGGGCGTGGAACGGAACTGCTTTAATGTACTTGATTTCTGTTTACTACACACATTTGTTTTAGATAGATAGATAAATTGAATAGTTTCTGTTTACTACTTTAAATAGGAACAAATTGAGCTGAATATGACACAGTCAAATGTACAATATTAAAAGCGAGCCTACTACTCTCTTTGATGCTAGGAGATCAGTTGGTGATAGCAACAGACACCCGAGGACAAATATTTGAGATTTTTATGTAATTAGATGATATTGAAATATGAAAGTTGTTTTATTTTATTTTATTTTTTAAAGAAAAACAGTAATAGTTATGTAGAACAATACCATATGCAATTATGTTTGGAACTATTGATATTGAGAATTTTTTTATATTGAGGAATTGTGTTATAAAAGATTTAGTTTTTAAATTTTGATACTAAAAAATAAATTTTTAATTGGAGAGAATGTAAATGAGATGAGATTAATGAATGTTTTGAAATTGAAAATAAATAAACAATTATAAGGTTTGTGAAAGTTTGAAAATATCACAGTTTATTTTTGTTAAATTAAAAAAATCAATTTGTGCAGGTTTTAAACTGTCACAAAAGTAATTTAAAACTGCCATAAAAGTCCAATATAAATTCCACTAAACATATACAAAATTCACTACAAAACTTCGTGGTACCTCAAATTTTGGCAGTTTTAAAAACTCCCCAAACATCATTTGGTGGGGTTTATAAACCTCCACAGATAGGAGAAAAAACTTTCACAAATGAATAAAAGTCTTGTAGTGTAGAGGGCACATGACCCGCCAAAAGAAGACATAAAAGAACAGAAACGATGTTGCTACTATGTCTGCTAAGTTGAAAGTAAGTGAAGTTATTTTGTTTCGGCAATTTACTTCCAAAGTATGAACTTAGTTGTTTCATCGTTTACTGTTGGTGTAGCGCAAGTTAACATTCGAAAATCAGGATTATGCGTTAACAGCAGGTAGTGACGTCCGGCAAATTGAGCATGGGTCGCCATTCACATATCACGCACACACCCTGCCTTCCATGTTGCATCTGAGATGCTGCAGGTAATGAGTTTACTGTTTGGGTGCTTAGTAATATTTATTTCCTTTGTGAAGTTTCCTTGTGTTAGTCCAAATGGAGTTAACTTACATGGAGTTTGTGTTGCTTTGCTTGGGTAGTGTCTCGAATTGGCATTTCGGCCACTAGAGGGAATGCATTTTCAGGGGTCGAAGTTTGCTGTGACTGCTTACATTTTCTCGAAAAATCTGGATGAACGGTACGTATGTATTCGGCTTGGCTTGGTGAATGTGAGTTGTCGCAACAATACACTTGAGCGGTCTTCAGTTATTAGAGCGTGATCATGATTGTTTACCGTTTCTTTTGGTAGAGTGATTCTAGTTGCGGATGAGCACGCACAGGGTGATCGGCGTGCATTGTGGAGCCTGCGACTAGGACACTAAGTTGTTGACGTCGTAAGTAGTGGTTAACATACGTTTTTGTTATATGTTGTGTGTGGGAAGCCTTTGTATCACTTGGGTAACCATGTTTCCTCAACAGGTTATCAACATGGTGGCCTCCATGCTTAGCTTCGACAACATGTCTCATAAGTCATAAGTGATTCTTGCCAACCACTTTTGCCGTAAAACTATGTTTCCAGTGTCAAAAAAAGTGCACTAACCATTTTTGTTTTCATGAGAAGCTTTAAGTGAATATGTCATTAGAAAAACGGTTTAAAAAGTGTAAGTTAATAATTAGAGTTGTGACAACATTTTCTTGTCAAGATGAAAGATAGTGATGACATAATTCACGTTTGATAACTGAAATAATAGTCTGATTATTTATGGAATAAAAATAAAAAACCAATAATTTAAGATTCGAAGAAATTATGTTGCGTAGTGGTTTTTTATTTCTTATCCATGGTTAATTATATGGTGTTTGTAAATTGGTGTCCAGTTATTGTGTAGTTTTTTTAAGCAAAATTTAATTATTAAAAGTTAATTTACGTTTATAATTTTTGAATTGAATATTAATTTTTTCTTTTTCTTATGAAATTAGACACCGTTGTCTAAAAGTTATTTGTTAATAGCAATCACTTTTATTCACTCGTAACATAGTGAGTATGATATTTGTCAATATCATCATACTTCCAAATTATTTCTACTTTTTTTTTCATCATATTCATGTTTTTTATTTTTATTTGTATTTTTATTCACTTATTTATGTTAATTAAAATTATTAGAAATTTAGAAAAAATAAAAGTAATAGATACAATGATAATGAAACTAAATAACAAAATAACTGAGAGTACATACTTTCTATGTTACGAGTAAATAAAAGTGATTGTTATTGACCATTAATTTTAGGAAATGGTGACTAATTTCACAAAAAAATAAATAAAACTTAATTTTTAATCTAAAAATTATATTATTTCTATTTTTCATCTTGCTAAAAAATGTTCACAACTTTAATTATTAAATTACGCATTTTTGTAGACATCTTCATTTAAGGCTTCTCAAAAAAATTCTAACATGATAAACGTAAATTTATTTCCTTTATTTTAGTCAACCCAATTTAGTCTTTTTTTTTTGTCGTGCAATCCACTTTTAAGTTATATACTACAAATAACCTTTTAGTAAAACTAATAATAACTCATTACAGTTTTTACAATAAATCCAACGATATTTACGAAAACACTACTCACTTTAGTTACAGCAAGAATTAAGCAATCGACAAATATTATTTTTGTGGGACCTATAAACTGCTGCAAAGCGTATCATCCATACCTACACATCTGTCCTCGCATCTACTGAAGGTAGAAGGCTTCAACATTGTAGAGCTCCCCTTTTCTTTTAGGTATTTAACCAAAGAGAAAGTATAGGGAACCAATGGCCTAAGCGTACAATGTGTACAATGGAGGTTTATGAAGTATTAGAGATATAACTATTAGTGTTACATTGTCCTATCAAGTTACACTTTTGGGATGAGTGATTTCATGACATGGTATTAGAGTTCTAGATCCGAAAGGTTAAGAGTTTGATTCTTAGTGAACCCCAAAATCAGTTTAAGTTTTTGGGATGAATGCTTTTATGACCTGAGATGTTTATTCTAGATAATATGGATAATGTTCATTTTATTCATGGACCAAAGATTTAGCCTATTATACACATTGTACGCTTAGGCCATTGACTCCCAAGCAGTACCCATCACATTTCACCAATGTTGTCACGCCAGATGTTCCAAAAATATTAAAAATCTTTTCTGCGGAGAATTTGGAGGGAAAATTGCTAACAGGGATGCAAGTGACAGGCCTAACTTTAGACAGAAGAATTGGGTAACTTAAAGACAAGACCGACGGCACTTGATATTCTTGCATCACCCATATCCCACATATCTTAGAAGCGCATGTATAAATTACAACCATCTAACAAACGTGGTAGAATGTATCTCTGAGAAAGTTCTCTCCTTTAAGTCAAAGGCAAGTAGGCAACGATAACATTTATCTTAGCCTTGTAGTTATAAGCCAACCAATGAATAGCCTCATTGAACAGCGTCCCAGCTTTAGGAATGTAGAGGTGACATTTCTGATAAGGAAAGGGGTGCTTACTATTTTCCAAGAATTTGCTCTCAGAGAGAAAAACCCAATTTGGTTATCAGCGAAAAGTTTCTGTTTGTCAAACTACCAGATAATCACCCGTTGAGGGGTCGTGTCCAAAATCATAGAAATCAGATGAGGAAAAAGGTGCTAGGTTTTTGTGGACACCATTCGATGGGTTCCACAAACAATGATTTTCAACAGGAACATTTCTCTTAAATAGAAGAAACCCTCTGCAGGATCAAAAAGAAAAAAAAAAGGATCAAAACAAGGTTCCAATTCATGGTGGAGAAAATCCATTTCCATTTTGTCACTGGTAGAATCATCCTGAGGCGATGGTTCTGAGTCAATGGATAGGGCGTGAAGAGCTTCTGGTGCTATGACCATAACTCTATGGGTGCATGCGGCTCCTAGTTCAAAATGCTTTTTTTCAGAGTGGGGATCGGATATACTATATTTAAGAGAGAGCCATGACTTTGACACACACTTGAAACGAAATAAGGACTTCACCGGCAACCTCAACAGGATTTCAGGTAACAAATCATCAGGAAGGGGCGACATGCTATATGAAAAGCATAAGAAGAGTAGTGAGGTGTGATATATGAGGCAAGATTGTGGTTCCTTGGAAGGTGTTTTAAATGCTAGTACTTAGCTCTTATGAATGCTGAAGAGTTAATTATATGTGCTATAGAGATAGAGACAGGTTATTTTTACACAAACACTGGTATGAAAATATGAAATGGTTATCAAAGGGCATCGCCAACTCGTGTTAGATTTTTAATTAAACAGAAACTCAGACATGGTTTTTAGTAATTTTGGCCAGGATTTAACTAACATAAATACCAAATTATTTTCAACAAATAAAATTATTAATTTATGTATATAAATTCTGATAAATATGATATGAATATAAACTAAATTAACACATACAAACTCTGATAATATAAGTGCAAATTATGTATTTTTTATGTGTAAATTTTTATAAATGAGTGTAAATTATTACTGATTAAGTACTAACCCAAAATAATATCTACTGATCTAATATTACTGGTAATTAAATAACTTTTAATTTAAAAACTTTAACTACCAAATGAAATATTGGATAACATATACATGGATTTCCTAGTACACTTGGGTGCGTGCCTCCCCTAGCATATGCACATGGTTACACGTATATATATAAATATTATGGGTATGAGGGTATGCACTGAGTGGTGTGTACACATGTCTGTTGTTATAAAAATCTCAAGTCCAATCTCTGTGTACACATGTCTGTTACATGCTCGTTTCCAGATAAGTTTACAGAACCTCACCTCAAGAGACCTTAAACGGCTAAAACCAAAGGAAAACTAGTCAATAACAACATATACTTTTGTTGGAGGTTTGTCTTTGCTGTGAAAACAGTGAACTAGTGAAACTAAAAAGATCAGGAGAACATGGATACCCGTACTGTGGCTCGGAGAGAGAGAGAATCTGCTTGGGATTCATACATGCCATGCCATTTCTTGGACCAAGTTGTGAAAACCCTCTCCAGATGCCTTGGTCTTGACCCTACAACTACTCAAAGTGAAGAAGAAGAAGCAGCTTCTCTTGAAAAAGATGGAAAGTGACACCCATAACGTCACAAGTCTTAAGGAGATCACCAAGACACTCTTAAGTCAAGGACGAGAAAGCCAAATCAACGGCACTTCTTAAATAATAGAAAACTCTCTAGGCTTAGCTGATTCTATGTATGTGTGTCCATGATTTTAATCAAGTAATATCTCAAATTTCCTTGTCCTACATTTTGGGTTTGGTTTTCCGTTGTACCTGATATAGAGAAAAAATTCTGCCTCCTTCCAGGTTCAAGGTTTTTTTTTTTTTTTCTTTTAAACAAAGAAACTCTAATAGAATTATTAAAGTGAGACCAAATGTCAGGATACAAGAGTTTCTCTGAGTATATACTCAGTACTAAACAAAAGAACTCATCAAATACACTTATTCAAGGTTAGAAACAGGGTTTGAGCTTTGATGTTTATTTTCATGCCCCAAAATCAATGTAAATGTAATCCTAGTGGCCTTGAATTTGAGATACAGTGTCACTTTTATTAGAAGACAAATCCGATATTTAAATTTAATGATTTTCATTTTGTTATTTCTCCTTGTAAGCTTCTTCACTGGTATTATTGTGTTCTAATACAAGTGCACAACCACATCAATGATCAAACAGCACTTCAACATATCACCAAGAAAGAGATAGCAAACGGTCGCTCTTTTTATACTATAGATCCCAGAGCTGAAATGTAAATCTCTAACTAGTTAGGGGAAAAAAAAGAAGGGGATTCGGACCCAAAAGAAAAAGACTGACACAGAAAAACAAAAACAGAAACAGAGCTTACAAGCTTAGGTTGCTCACCATGATGACTTTCATCTTCTATCTATGATTCTTAACATTATCTACGTCCACCTATATAGCTAAGAGCAAACTTTGAGAATCTTGCAAGTGTGAAGAACATTTTCATGATAGCACGACCCTTGACAACGCCCTCTCTCATGTTTCTTGCTGCTCTGGCCACCCCAGGTCCACCTGAGTCAGCCTCTGCTTTGGGACTCACCATTGCCTGCAAGGAAACTATATCCAGTGAACATCAAGTAAAATTCTTCCAACATCTAAAATGCAAGATTGCTAACAATCTAATACAGCTATTTCAGGTAGGTAACCTGAAGAGGGAGGAGGAGACATGGTTGCCAAGCGGCGAAGCCTCTGCTCTGCCGAGCGAACAGCGCGTGTGGAGCTTCTAACACCTTGAGTAATCTCTTGCCTGCATAACAATAATAATACAAGGCTTTATTCTAGAATTAACAAGTTGTGTTGGCTTGGTATACTATATTCTTTATTGATATAAGCCTATAAGGGTTTAGCTACACATGTTAAATTTACAAATTAAAAATGTTTTTATTGGAAAAATAACAACTAAAATTTTCAATATATTTATTGTATATTTATTAAATAAAAATTTAAAAACTTCTGTTAACATCAATCTTAACCAAAGAATAATGCTATATAATCAACAAAATTTATTATTTTTCGTCAACACTTGACCTACACTTTAAATTTTAAGTATTAAATTCTAAATTTTAATAGTATAAAAATAACATATTGGCCAAATATTGGCTGGTATTGCAAAAGTGAAGTAACAATTAGGTATCGTGGAAGCGTACCTTTTTTGTTTCAAGGGCAAATTAATCCGAGGTCGAAATCCTCGAGGACTTTACTCTTGATAAAAAGTGTTCACTCCTGTCATTTCTCTTAACTAAACCCTAGATATAATGCCTATTTACTTACTCGTTTGCATCACCACTACATGTATAACTCAAAACATGAAACGATTAAAATAAATGAATGAAAAAGATAAGAATGCAGACCCAAGATCACTGAGCTCCGTGGTGAGGTCACTGATTTCCATGCCGGATAGACGGATTGCAGCCATGGTACCAGGAAGCTCCTCTCTTGTGGTATCCATCAACTTCTCCAGTGATTCTGCTGCTCTCTTGAAAGCCTTCGCGTAACCACATTCCAAATTGAGCAAACACAAGTTATTCACAATCAAAATTAAGCCTTTCTAAACTGAAAACAATTGATTCCATCAAAAGGCTATTAACACAAACCAGAAGTGTAGGAATTGCGGAGCAAAATAGCCACGTGGCACATATCGCTGTCTGCACCAAAGAAGAACAAAAAAGAAAACATTAGAATTGGTTGAAGAAGGGATAAATAGAATTGACAAAGGAAGAAGAGAGAAGGGTACCACGCAAGCGACGACGTTGAGAAGAGTGATGTGGCGCTGTGAGAGGCGAAGCTGTGGAAGCTGCGGCGAGGAAGACACAACGGTGGAAGTGTAGAGCGGTTGTTGTGGCGCGTGAGAGTGTGGTTGTGCGGCCAAAGAGCAAGAGAGTGGTAGTGTGGCGCGTTTTCTGCACGAGAGGCTAACACGCTTGTGAATGTTGGTGGCGAATGCGCTCTTAGAGTGGGGAACTACAACGCCTTCGTTTGAAGGTTGTAATGGCAATTGCAGTCGCATGGAACTTAGCATCTCTTCGAATTCAGGGTGAAACTCTCACAAAGTGCAAAAGAAAACCCTGCTCAATGCAGTCGCCACCTCGAGCACTCCGACCGTATGTTTTGAGCTTCCATATTAACCATGGCCGAAGCCCAATCCGAATGAAGAGTATAGAGAGCAGCCCAATCTATTCAAACAGTATAAAGTAATTTAATTCGTCTCTCAATTTTTAGGCCACGATCCCTCAAATCGATTAAACAAGAAGCGGATTCGTTCGATTAAACAAGAAGCGGATTCGTTTGGGTATTTTAATTTTTATTTTCGATAAAAATAAAAATAAAACATAAATATATGATTAATTATTTTAACAAAAATGTTTAAAAAAATAAAATAAAAAATATTATTTTATATTTTGAGTATTTTTAATTTTAATTTTAGATAAATATTCACTCAGTATACTTTTTTATATTTTTCTTTCTTACATTACCTTCATTTAATGTATTTTTATTAGATTTTTTTTGTATCAATCTCTGTTCTCAATGCTAACTCCGTTCTCTACATGTTTTGTTGTTAGGATATTTATTCTTACTTCTAAGTTTCAATTTATATAGATATTTTTTTAAAAAGATAAAGTTTTTTTTCAAGCTTTTTTAATTTTTTTTATTGCATTTGATCCTTTTAATTTTTTTAGTTTGATTTTTATATTTTTAGATTACATAGACAAGGTAAATAAAATAAAACCAAAATTCTAGTAAAATTGAATATATATGTTGAGTTTCTTTATTTAATATTGAGTGCATACTCTCTCACCTAAAGTTAAAAATAGTAAATAATAGTTTAAGTAAACATCTTATTATCCTATTATATATATTTGAAGTATTGAATTAATATTAAAAAATTTATCTTTGTATTAAAAATATTAATCTAAAATATTTTTTATTTTAAAAAATATATTCACATCAACAAATTCTAATATTAATTAATTAATTTATTTGGTGTAAATCTAAAAAATTAATAACAAAATAAGTAAACTTTTTCTTATGATTGAAAATTTATAATTTACAAATATTTTTTCTAAACCTATCTATAGTCTAAATCTCAATTTATAAAAACCAAATTAAGAATTTAAATTATATTTAATGAATTAGAAGATAAAAGAATTATAAATATTAGGACCACGATACTCAAAATCCTATTAATTTTTTAGAATTTCAAATTATTCTTCATAAGTGAGAGAATATTTTTAAGAAAAACCATATCATACAAGATTTTTAAAATTTCTCAAATTTTGATGATATGTTTTGTATATATATAATAAGTAATTTAAAGTAAATTGTAAATAAAAAATAAAAATAAAAGCATCAAAATTATGAAGATCACGTGTTGCATCCATTACGTAGGAGTGTAAAATAATAAAAGTAAAAGCTATCAAAATAAGACATTTGATTAGTTTACAAAGATAAACAAAAAGAATTTATCAAAAGAATTTTAATTAAAACTGTGAATTAACCTACAGTAATCACATTAGGGCTACAAACAAATTAGTTCTTACTCTTAGCTCTTAACTCTTAACAAGTCAGATCTATAATTAATTGATTTGAGTCTGATTTATATTTTGTTATAGAATATTTTTCAAATGCTAGATTTGCTTTATGTAAAATCTGATAAAAAAATTTAATATTTTTTAACAAAAATTAAAAAAAAAACTTATAAAAAGAACTACTTATATATGAAATATATAAAATTCAATATTTACAGTAATACATTAACTTTTAAAATATTTAAAATGTATAAAATATTTATAATAAAATATAACAAATTTAACATCTTAATTAATTTTTTAATTATAAAAATATTTATATCTATATTTATAACCGCTAGTTAGTCTAATAGATCAATTAAGCTAATTTATAAATTTCAATCTCGTTTTTAATAAATTTTGACTTTTAAAATAAGTTGAGTGTCACTTATTTTATGACTGCCAAACCTGGTCAAATATAGATTAAGTTATAAGTCCTTGATAGACTGACTGACTTATTTCTATTTCCTAAATTACATAGTTAATTTATATTCTAATAAAATGTCTAAAATTTGATTCTTTAATTATGGATTACCCAACATATATAGCATTTAAATTTAAGAGTTTACTAACATGTTCTCTTGTAACATATAGTAATGTTAAAATTGAAAAAAAGTTTGTGAAAAAAAAAATAAATTTCTAATGCATTTATTATGTACTTACAGTAAAAAATTTAAAATTTTTTATTAATAATAATATTAGTTAATCAGTCACCAAAAAAAAAATATTAGTTAATCAAAAATGTAATAGTAAAAAAAAAAAAAATCTACCCCATGATCTAATTGGTCTCTTTGGATTGAAACACTTTTTTATGGCATGTCAAATTTTCTGAAGGAAGTTATCGTTCTACATCAATTTTATGAATCCATGAAGTGACTCACTTGATTCACGATTTAAAATTTCGAACTAATTAATCTAATCCATTTAAAAACTCAACCATTTGATCGTCAATTGAAAATTGAGATAAAATAGGTTTCTTTGATTTTCAATATCTAACCATTTTATTTTTTCTTCTATATTTTTAGAGTAAAAGATAAATAGGTCCATGACCTTTTAAAACAGGGACATTTTCGTCCCTCAAGATAGGAAAATACATTTCGATCTCCCACGTTTTAAAACGGCCGACAATTATATCCTTCCGTTCGTTTTGGGCCAAAAATCGCAACGGAACCAGCTGACATGGAGGGACAGTGAATGACGTGGCCGTTACACTTAATGAGGTGGATTGGGACGATTTTTTAGTGGACAAATTAGTCCATTAACTGCAAAACGACGCCGTTTCCACCAGTGAGCCCTATTTCAGGCGCTGTTGCAGGAGGTTGTGATAGAGATGGGGTTGCGCCGAAGTGCTTCTGCGGCGTTTATACCATTCTTTACAAGTCAAGAACAGCATCTAATCCCAATAGGATGTTTCTCGGGTGTCCATTCTTCAAGGTGAGCAATTATTTTGATAGTAGTTGGATGAGAGTGTTGTGTGTCTAATTATGGCGTTATCTGAAAAATTGTTCCAGGTTAAAGAACGGTGTTGCCGGTACTTTGTCTGACTTGATGAACACCTGAAAAAAATTAGGGCCATGAAATCTGAAGCATTGGGTGCTGTGGATGATGTTGGAGGTGTAGACGTTGAAGATCATGTGGTGCGAAGTCAGGAATTGGAAAAAAAAATTCAACTGGTGCGAAATCAGGAACTGGAGAAAAAAATGAAAGAGTTGGAGAGAAAACTGTTATGTATGGAGAAGGAGAAAAAATGAGTATGTGGCATATTGCTTTGATTAGTATAGTTTTTGTTGTTGCTGTATGTTTCTTAAAGTGGTGAGGATGATGAATTGATGTACAATGTTGATGATGTAATGAAAATTGCCATTGTTGGCTATTCAATGAAAATTGCCATTGTTGAACAAGAAAAAAATTTACTGTGAATCAGCTATTATATAAGCTAGTAATTCTGCATAGATTATGACCAAAATATAAACAACAATATATCTGTCTTAATCCAAAACATAACAGCATAGGTTTGCCACAAAATAACAAAACATGTGGTTGGCATATAAACAAGTTTGCCAAACTACGATAAGTAGACAGTGTTGTTTAATTCATACTAAAGACTAGGACAAAAAACAGAAATTCATTCAGTAGTGTTCAGTTCTTCTGATTGTTGGATCCAGAAGTTGGGATGAAATTCATTCCTATGGCCTCACTGCCAGTGACTTTCAAGGTCTCCTCTGATGCAGCGACACTGGCACTGGTGCTTTGAGTCTGAGTTGTATCTGGGGGTGGAGTTGGTGGTGGATTTGAAGGTGGATTTGCACTTGTTTGGGGCCTTCTGATTGTCTGCTTGGGTCTGAATGTAGAGGCAGCAGCTGGGGTTTTGGGTTACCCCATTCTTGGCAGCTGGGATGGAGGCCTGAATGGAGGTTGGACTGGAGCAAATGGTGTTGTTGCTGCATCATTCTGACTGATAACATGATTTTGCAAAAGTAACCGAATTATTCAGTTGTTCAAATGCATGGACAAGAGTAAAGTGATTGGCATTATGAGTGTATTATTTAGGGGTGGGGGGAGGCTTACTGGAGACTTCTCTTGCACAACAATATTCTCAACCAAACTTTCAGTTTGTGTCTGGCTTTGATCCTATGCAACATAGATCCAGCAACCAAACAACATGGATAAATTAGTCCTTAAAAATAGTTATAATGACATCGTAACCACTAACAAAATTTAAAATGTACATATCGATCCTAAAGCATAGCAGGGATACCTCTGGTTGAGGGACTGATTGTGAAAGGGACAGCAGCACCAAGGGTTGTGTGTTTGCATCAATCTTCTTAGCTTTTTTCTTTTTTGGTTTCCAGTTTAGGTTGCTTGGTGCTCCCTTACAGGTCTTATAGTTATGTCCTTTCTCATTGCACTTGCTGCATGTCACTTAAAAGCTTCTCTTAAACTTGTCACCCTGAACTTGAGCTTCAGCAGGATCCTTGTTGCGATTGTGTACCTTAGCCTCCCAATAGGTCGCTTGATGGGTGGTGGAGCAGGCCTCAGCTGGTCAGTGGTTACCCAAAATTCCTCACTTGGAACTGGCTTTATGCAATGTGCATATGTCTTGTGAATAGATTCCATACATAACCAGGGATGAACATAATCATCTACCTGGTCATGCCTCTTTCTAATTGCAGCAATACCGTGAATGCATGGCATGCTTGAATCAAAATCACATACCATATTACCTAGCATTATATTAGATCAGACCTAAAATCATTCAGAACTTATTACCTACCACTATATTAGATCAGCCTTAAAATCATTCAAAACATATTACCTAGCATTATATTAGATCAGCCCTAAAGAAAATCATTCAGAACATATTACCTACCACTGTATTAGATCAGCCTTAAAATCATTCAAAACATATTACCTAAAATTATATTAGATCAGCCTTAAAGAAAATCATTCAAAATTAAAGATATACCGGTCAGTTGCCAAGCATTGCATGAACAAGTGTGTTTGATCAAATCCACATCTACTTTGGTCTGCTTTTTGCTAACTTAAAATCTTTTTCGTTCGTTATCTTCCACCCACCCGGCAATCCACCTGCTGCTGGGTTTTATCCGCCTTTGCAACCTTTTCTCCTGAACGGGTGCAAGCTTTTCACTATGGTTCTCTAACAGCCTAATATGCTTGGTCATTCTCCGCATTAGGTAGCACCTAATTTCCTCACACATAGTCAAAACTGGTTTCATTCTATACTTAACCACTTTTGCATTAAATACCTCGCACATGTTGTTAGTTAGGTTATTCACCTTGGGGCCATGACTGAAGAAAGCCTTAACCCAAGTGGCTGATTCAAACCTCATCAGATACTCCCATGCCGCCTTATTCACCCGCTTCAGCTTCTCCATGGTCTATTTGAACTCTGGTTCAGTGGTGCACCTAGCACAGTCCCATACTATGTCTCTAATGTGCATATCTTTGAACTTATTTATGAAGTTTTTCCACATGTGCATGACACAGTTCCGATGATGTGCTCTCGGTATTACCTCTTTTAAGGCTGGTAGCAGACCCTGCCAACACATAATATTGCACACACATATATGCAGCAGTTTAAATTGCATTTAGTAATATGCAATAACTTCAATTGCAGACACATATATGCAGTATTCAAAATTTCATTCACTACTATGCAGTAATATCCATTGCAAACACATATATGCACTAAATTCCATTTCAAACACATACATGCAGTGGTTTAATATGCTACACTAATATGCAGAAATGTAATTTTTAACACATATATGCATTATATTAATATCCTACACTAATATGCAGTAACTTAACATGCTAAACTAATATGCAGTAATTTAGAAGTCTAACCTTTTATTGGTCGGACATAAAGTTCCAACCAAATTGATGTGCATCATCGAGATCTTCCTGAAGCAAGGTGAGGAACCATTTCCATGATTCCTTCGTCTTTGATCTTGCAACTCCATATGCCACTACGTAGAATTGGTTATTTGCATCCTGTGCCACTGCTGATAGTAGTTGGCCTCCATGGTATGTCTTCAAAAATGCTCCATCTAGATATATGAAAGGCCTACACCCAGCCTTAAAGCCTTGCTTACAACCCTCAAAGCAGATATATATTTTGTCAAACACAGGTATGGATTGAGGGATTGGTATCACATCTACTCTTGCAGTCGAGCCCAGATTACTCTTAATGATCTCCATGCCATAGTCCCTAAGCTTCTCATACTGTTCCTTTTCATTTCCCATAATCCTCTCTTTGGCCTCTTTCACTACCCTGTAAACCATCTTCGGATGCAACACTAGATTGAACTCTTCTCTAAGAAAGTCAATTGCCTCATTAGTTGTCATATGAGGTTGACTTGTCATCCTCTTCTCCACTTTCTTACTGACCCAGTGTTGATCAGCAGCATTACTGCCCAGGTCTTTAGCACATGTATGCTCTGCCTTGTATGTCTTTACCTGATAACATAACAATGTTCTGTTGTAGGATAAATGTGCTAGCCATGGACAGTCTTCACCCCTGCAGCCAACCCTTACCCTTTCTTTATCATTTTTTATCTACATCAGTTTCCTCCCTTCAAAAATGAACATATCTTTTACCACTTCTTTGAACCCATCAATTGTTGCAAATTTGGTTCAAATCTTGAACCTACCCTCCCCGAACCCATACTCTTCATTAAAACTGGAAATTCATGCTTCTCTCCCTCATCCTCTGAAGACACTGGTGTGTGAAGTTCCTTTGATGCATACTTATAAATCGGATCATCATCATCTGAAGCCTCTTCACTCACATAGAGTCTAATTGGAGGCATATCCCTGGGTTGCACAGTAGGCACAGCTTCTTCAGCATGTGCAGCAGGCCTACTTCTTTATTGATTTGCATTAGGCCCATATTTTTTGGGCTTCGCAGCAGGCCTGGTGTTTTTGGGCTTTTCTCTTGGCCCAATTTCTTTGGGCTTGGCAGTTCCTTTGGTCATCACAGTAGGCCCATCACCTTTGGCAGCACTACCACTTGCACTCCTTACTCCACCTCTGTTTTTATCTCCACTTGACTTTGCCCCTATCCATTCTTTCACACTGCTATGTTTCTTTGGCAGAACCTTGTCCTTTCCTTTCAGGCTTCTTTTTTTCCTCATCCTTTCATCTTTCTCATCAACACTGGAACAGTCCTCATCTGAAACAGTCTCAAAGTCAGTCGCAGGAGGTTTATACATTTCATCCTCCTTACTTTCTTGCCCATCGGCTTCTTTGGATGGTGATTATTGGAGCTTTCTCATGATGCTGTCCACATCAATAGGGTTATCAAACTCTTCCACCCCTGCTTCTACCGCAACCCCTTCTTCCACTATCTGTGGCTCATCAACGGGATGATCGAAGTATATGTAGAATCCATCCGTGGTTGAATTCTTCATCTTGTTCTCTCGAAGTTCATTGATGCCTGCATCTCCTCTCAGAATGTGCAGTCCAGCCTCAAGATCACTGTTAGTTGGGTCAAACCAATACACAGCCCTATATGATGCATACCCCAAACCCTTGAACAATGTCACCAAATCCCCAAAATTCACGAAGTCTAAGTCCATCTTCGAAAATTTATCAACTTTTCCACCTATATACTCAAGAGTTCCACTGGGTTTTCTACCAAAACGGCCTCCGTGGTGAAAAATAGGTACCACAGATATATCATCCATCTACATTGTGCATGATGAGCGGATAATTTGTACGCTTTTTGGCATTGTTTTTAGTATATTTTTAGTATGTTTTAGTTAGTTTTTAGTATATTTCTATTAGTTTTTAGTTAAAATTCACTTTTCTGGACTTTACTATGAGTTTGTGTGTTTTTCTGTGATTTCAGGTATTTTCTGACTGAAATTGAGGGACTTGAGCAAAAATCTGATTCAGAGACTAAAAAAGACTGCATATGCTGTTGGATTCTGACCTCTCTACACTCGAAGTAAATTTTCTGGAGCTATAGAAGCCCAATTGGCGCGCTCTTAACGGCGTTGGAAAGTAGACATCCTGGGCTTTCCAGAAATATATAATAGTCCATACTTTGCCCGAGATTTGATGGCCCAAACCGGCGTTCCAAATCAGCTCAAAACTGCCCAGCGTTAAACGCCGGAACTGGCACAAGAATGGGAGTTAAACGCCCAAACTGGCACAAAAGCTGGCGTTTAACTCCAAGAGAAGTCTCTACACGAAAATGCTTCAATGCTCAGCCCAAGCACACACCAAGTGGGCCTGGAAGTGGATTTTTATGTCATTTACTCATCTTTGTAAACCTTAGGCTACTAGTTCTTTATAAATAAGACCTTTTGCTATTGTATTTTCATCTTGGTAGCTATCTTCATTCTTATGCTATCTTAGATCATTGGAAGGCTGGCCTCACGGCCATGCCTAGACCTTGTTCTTATGTATTTTCAACGGTGGAGTTTCTACACACCATAGATTAAGGTGTGGAGCTCTGCTGTACCTCGAGTATTAATGCAATTACTATTGTTCTTCTATTCAATTCAGCTTATTCTTGTTCTAAGATATCACTTGTTCTTCAACTTGATGAATGTGATGATCCGTGACACTCATCATCATTCTCACCTATGAACGTGTGACTGTCAATCACCTCCGTTCTACCTTAAATTGGGTGGATATCTCTTGGGTTCCTTAATCAGAATCTTCGTGGTATAAGCTAGAATTGATGACTGCATTCAAGAGAATCCGAAAGGTCTAAACCTTGTCTGTGGTATTCTGAGTAGGATTCAATGATTGAATGACTGTGACGAGCTTCAAACTCCTGAAGGCTGGGCATTAGTGACAGACGCAAAAGAATCACTGGATTCTATTCCAACCTGATTGAGAACCGACAGATGATTAGCCGTGCCGTAACAGGGTGCATTGAACATTTTCACTGAGAGGACGGGATTGTAGCCACTGACAACGGTGATGCCCAACATACAGCTTGCCATGGAAAGGAGTAAGAAGGATTGGATGAAGGCAGTAGGAAAGCAGAGAGACGGAAGGGACAAAGCATCTCCATACGCTTATCTGAAATTATCGCCAATGAATTACATAAGTATCTCTATCTTTATCTTTATGTTTTATTCATACATCATCCATAATCATTTGAGTTTGCCTGACTAAGATTTACAAGATGACCATAGCTTGCTTCATACCAACAATCTCTGTGGGATCGACCCTTACTCGCGTAAGGTTTATTACTTGGACGACCCAGTACACTTGCTGGTTAGTTGTGCGAAGTTGTGATAAAGAGTTGAGATTACAATTGTGCGTACCATGTTGATGGCACCATTGATGATCACAATTTCGCCCACCAGGTTTTTGGCGCCGTTGCCGGGGATTGTTCGAGTTTTCGGCAAGCTTTTGGTCCGGTAACATCAGTGCCAAATTTCTGATCCGGCAACAGCACCAAGTTTTTGGCGCCGTTGCCGGGGATCGTTCGAGTTTGGACAACTAACGGTTCATCTTGTTCCTTAGATTAGGTATTTTTCTTCAGAGTTCTTAAGAATGAATTCTAGTGTTTCAAGGTGATGTTCTTATCATCACCAAAGCTGATTGATTCTCATCAATTTAGCTCTTGAATGCAATGTCCTGCTGAAGCTTGACTAGCCATGTCTAATTTCTTTAGACTGAAGCTTTAGACTAACATTGCATGATTCCTAGAATTCGCATTAAGAACTTTGATATCTTTATTTTCTTTTTCCACTTAATTTTCGAAAAATCCAAAAAATTACAAAAGCATAAAATCCAAAAACATTTCTTGTTTGAGTCTAGTGTTTCATGTTAAGTTTGGTGTCAATTGCATGTTTCTGTTCATCTTGCATTCATTCATGTGTCTTAAGGATCTTCAAGTTATTCTTGATGATTTCATTACTCTGATCTTTAAATTCTCTTGACTTGAGTGTTTTGTGTTTCTCATATGCATTCTCATTTTGTTAGTGTCAGTAGTATACAAACTACTAAGTTTGGTGTCTTGCATGCATTGTTATTTGATTTTAGTTGCATTTTGATTATTCCTCATTATTAAAAAATCCAAAAATATTTTTAATGTGTGTCTTTTCAAGTCAATAATACAGAGAATTGAAGATTCAGAACATACAGCAGAGGAATTATACAGAAAAAGCTGGGCGTTCAAAACGCCCAGTGAAGAAGGGCAAACTGGCATTTAAACGCCAGCCAGGGTGCCTGGCTGGGCGTTTAACGCCCAAAAGGGTAGTAGTTTGGGCGTTAAACGCCAGAATGTGCACCATTCTGGGCGTTTAACGCCAGGATGGCACAAGAGGGAAGATTCTGTTTTCAATTCAAATTTTTTTCAGGTTTTCAAACTTTTTCAAAATCAAATCTTTTTCAAATCATATCTTTTCAATCATATGTTTTCAAAATCAATTTCTTTCCATACTTGCTATCAATTAATGATTTGATTCAACATTTCAAGTATGTTGCCTTTTCTGTTGAGAAAGGTTTAATGTTTGAATCATATCTTTTCTTGTTAGCCAAGTCATTAATTTTTAAAATCAAATGTTTTTAAAATGTTTTTCAAATCATATCCTCTCAATCATATCTTTTTAAAACTATATCTTTTCAATCATATATTTTTAATCACATCTTTTTCAAAATAGTTTTCAATCAAATCTTTTTAATTTCTAATTTCAAAATCTTTTAAAAAAAATCACTTGATTTCTTTTCCACTCTTGGTTTTCGAAAATCAATTGAAGTTTTTCAAAATATTTTTAAAATCTTTTTAATATTTTCGAAAATTTCTTCCCCTCTTCTCACATCCTTCAATTTATGGACTAACACTATTCCTTAATG
Source organism: Arachis hypogaea (assembly GCF_003086295.3). Lineage (NCBI taxonomy): Eukaryota > Viridiplantae > Streptophyta > Magnoliopsida > Fabales > Fabaceae > Arachis > Arachis hypogaea. The sequence continues at coordinate 84,739,975 of NC_092045.1, read as the reverse complement.
CACAATTCGAACTCCATCTTTCTTGATAAGTTCGAATTCTATACTTCTTCCTTCTATTTTTCTTTTCCTCTGATACCTCAAGGAATCTCTATACTGTGACATAGAGGATTCCATATTTTCTTGTTCTTTTCTCTTTCATATGAGCAGGAGCAAAGACAAAAGTATTCTTGTTGAGGCTGATCCTGAACCTGAAAGGACCTTGAAGCAAAAGCTAAGAGAAGCTAAGGCATAACTCTCTGTAGAGGACCTAACAGAAATCTTCAAAGAAGAAGAAAACATGGCAGCCAAAAACGACAACAATGCCAACAATGCAAGGAAGGTGCTGGGTGACTTTACTGCACCTACTCCCGCCTTCTATGGGAGAAGCATCTCTATCCCTGCCATTGGAGCAAACAACTTTGAGCTTAAGCCTCAATTAGTTTCTCTAATGCAACAGAATTGCAAGTTCCATGGACTTCCATTGGAAGATCCTCATCAGTTTTTAGCTGAATTCTTGCAAATCTGTGACACTGTCAAGACTAATGGGGTTGACCCTGAGGTCTACAGACTTATGCTATTCCCTTTTGCTGTAAGAGACAGAGCTAGAATATGGTTGGACTCACAACCTAAAGAAAGCCTGAACTCTTGGGAAAAGCTAGTCAATGCCTTCTTGGCAAAGTTCTTTCCACCTCAAAAATTGAGTAAGCTTAGAGTGGAAGTCCAAACCTTATGACAGAAGGAAGGAGAATTCCTCTATGAAGCTTGGGAAAGATACAAACAATTAATCAGAAAGTGTCCCTCTGACATGCTCTCTGAATGGAGCATCATAGGTATTTTCTATGATGATCTGTCTGAGCTGTCCAAGATGTCTTTGGATAGCTCTGCTGGAAGATCTCTTCATCTGAAGAAGACGCCTACAGAAGCTCAAGAACTAATTAAAATGGTTGCAAATAACCAATTCATGTACACTTCTGAAAGGAATCCTGTGAACAATGGGGCTAATCAGAAGAAAGGAGTTCTTGAGATTGATATTCTGAATGCCATATTGGCTCAGAACAAAATATTGACTCAGCAAGTCAATATGATTTCTCAAAGTCTGTCTAGAATGCAAAATGCACTAGGTAGTACTAAGGACGCTTCATCTGAAGAAGAAGCTTATGATCCTGAGAACCCTTCAATGGAAGAGGTGAATTACATGGGAGAACCCTATGGAAACACCTATAATCCTTCATGGAGAAATCATCCAAATCTTTCATGGAAGGATTAACAGAGACCTCAACAAGGTTTCAACAACAATAATGGTGGAAGAAACAGGTTTAGCAATGGCAAGCCTTTTCCATCATCTTCTCAACAACAGACAGAGAGTTCTAAGCAGAACAACTCTGACTTAGCAACCATGGTCTCTGATCTAATCAAAACCACTCAAAGTTTCATGACTGAAACAAGATCCTCCATTAGAAATTTGGAGGCACAAGTGGGTCAGCTGAGCAAGAAAATTACTGAACTCCCTCCTAGTACTCTTCCAAGCAATACAGAAGAAAATCTAAAAGGAGAGTGCAAGGCCATCAACATGGCCGAATTTGGAGAGGAGGGAGAGGCAGTGAACGCCACTGAGGAAGACCTTAATGGACATCCACTGGCCTCCAATGTGTTCCCCAATGAGGAACCATGGGAATCTGAGGCTCCCACTGAGACCATAGAGATTCCATTGAATTTACTTCTGCCATTTATGAGCTCTGATGAGTATTCTTCCTCTGAAGAGGATGAGTATGTCACTGAAGAGCAAGTTGCTAAATACTTTGGAGCAATCATGAAGCTCAATGACAAGTCATTTGGTAATGAGACTTGGGAGGATGAACCCCCTTTGCTCACCAAAGAACTGGATGACTTGTCTAGGCAGAAATTACCTCAAAAGAGACAAGATCCTGGGAAGTCCTCAATACCTTGTGCCATAGGCACCATGACCTTCAAGAAGGCCTTGTGTGACCTAGGGTCAAGTGTAAACCTCATGCCTCTCTCTGTAATGGAGAAGCTAGGGATCTTTGAGGTGCAAGCTGCAAAAATCTCACTAGAGATGGCAGACAATTCAAGAAAACAAGCTTATGGACTTGTAGAGGATGTTCTAGTAAAAGTTGAAGACCATTACATCCCTGCTGATTTCATAGTCCTAGAGACTGGGACGTGCATGGATGAATCCATCATCCTTGGCAGACCCTTCCTAGCCACAGCAAAGGCTGTGATTGATGTGGACAGAGGAGAATTGATCATTCAAGTGAATGAAGAATCCTTTGTGTTTAAGGCTCAAGGATATCCCTCTGTCACCATGGAGAGGAAGCATGATGAACTTCTCTCAAAACAGAGTCAAACAGAGCCCCCACAGTCAAACTCTAAGTTTGGTGTTGGGAGGCCACAACCAACTTCTAAGTTTGGTGTTGAACCCCCACATTCAAACTCTAAGTTTGGTGTTGGGAGGTTCCAACATTGCTCTGAGTCCATGAGAGCCCACTGTCAAGCTAATGACATTAAAGAAGCGCTTGTTGGGAGGCAACCCAATCTTATTATATTTATCTATCCTCTTTTGTTATTTTATATTTTCTGTAGGTTGATGATCATGAGAAGTCACAAAATCAATTGAAAAAGTAAAAATAGAAAGAAAAACAGAAAGAAAAACAGCACATCCTGGAGGAGAACTTGCTGGCGTTTAAACGCCAGTAAGGCTAGCAGATGGGCATTTAACGCCCAGTCTGGCACCATTCTGGGCGTTTAACGCCAGAAAGGGGCACCAGACTGGCGTTAAACGCCAGAAAAGGGCAAGAACTTGGCGTTAAACGCCAGAAATGGGCACCAGCCCGGCGTTTAATGCCAGAATTGGCACATGGAGCAATTTTGCTCGCCACTTGGTGCAGGGATGACTTTTCCTTGACACCTCAGGATCTGTGGACCCCACAGGATCCCCACCTACACCACCACCCTCTCTCTTCTTCACCCATTCACCAATCACCTCAACACCTCTTCCCCAAAAACCCTTCACCTATCAAATCCCATCTTTCTCTTCACCACTCACATCCATCCTTCATAAAACCCCACCTTCCTCACCATTCAAATTCAAACCACTTTTCCACCCAAACCCACCCTCCCATAGCCGAATCCTACCCCCTCTTCACCCCTATATAAACCCCTCTTCACTCCTTCATTTTCACACAACCTAAACACTCTTTCTCCCCCTTTGGCCGAACCACAAAGCCATTTCCATCTCCTTCATTTCTTCTTCTTCTACTCTCTTCTTTCTTCTTTTGCTCGAGGATGAGCAAACCTTTTAAGTTTGGTGTGGTAAAAGCATTTCTTTTTACTTTTCCATAACCACTTATGGCATCCAAGGCCGGAGAAACCTCTAGAAAGAGGAAAGGGAAGGCAAAAGCTTTCACCTCCGAGTCATGGGAGATGGAGAGATTCATCTCAAGGGTGCATCAAGACCACTTCTATGAAGTTGTGGCCTTGAAGAAGGTGATCCCCGAGGTCCCTTTCAAACTCAAAAAGAGTGAATATCCGGAGATCCAACATGAGATCCGAAGAAGAGGTTGGGAAGTTCTTACCAACCCCATTCAACAAGTCAGAATCTTAATGGTTCAAGAGTTCTATTCCAATGCATGGATCACAAGAACCATGATCAAAGTGTGAACCCGGACCCAAAGAATTGGCTTACTATGGTTCGGGGAAAATACTTGGATTTTAGTCTGGAAAATGTAAGGTTGGCATTCAACTTGCCCATGATGCAAGGAGATGAACACCCTTACACTAGAAGGGTCAACTTTGATCAAAGGTTGGACCAAGTCCTCACAGTCATTTGTGAAGAGGGTGCCCAATGGAAGAGAGATTCAAGAGGAAAGCCGGTTCAATTGAGAAGGCATGACCTCAAGCCTGTGGCTAGGGGATGGTTGGAGTTTATCCAATGCTCAATCATTCCCACTAGCAACCGGTCCGAAGTTACTATAGACTGGGCTATCATGATTCATAGCATCATGATTGGAGAAGAAATAGAAGTTCATGAGGTTATATCCCAAGAACTTTATAAGGTGGCGGACAAGTCCTCTACCTTGGCAAGGTTAGCCTTTCCTCATCTCATTTGTCACCTTTGTTATTCAGTTGGAGTTGACATAGAGGGAGACATCCCCATTGATGAGGACAAGCCCATTACTAAGAAGAGGATGGAGCAAACAAGAGACCCCTCTCATCATCAAATTCCTGAGATGCCTCAAGGGATGCACTTTCCTCCACAAAACTATTGGGAGCAACTGAACACCTCCCTAGGAGAATTGAGTTCCAACATGGGACAACTAAGGGTGGAGCACCAAGAACACTCCATCCTCCTCCATGAAATTAGAGAAGATCAAAGAATCATGAGAGAGGAGCAACAAAGACAAGGAAGAGACATTGAGGAGCTCAAGCACTCCATAAGATCTTCAAGAGGAAGAACAAGCCGCCATCACTAAGGTGGACCCGTTCTTTAATTTCCTTGTTCTTTATTTTCTGTTTTTTGAAAAATCATGCTTATGTTTATCTATGTTTGTGTCTTTTGATCATTAGTGTCTTAGTGTCTATGCCTTAAAGTTATGAATGTCCTATGAATCCATCACCTTTCTTGAATGAAAAATGTTCTTAATTGAAAAAAAGAAGAATTGCATGAATTTTAAATTTTATAACAGATTAATTATTTTGATGTGGTGGCAATACTTTTGTTTTCTGAATGTATGCTTAAACAGTGCATATGTCTTTTGAATTTGTGGTTCATGAATGTTGGCTCTTGAAAGAATGATGAAAAAGGATAAATGTTACTGAGGATCTGAAAAATCATAAAAATGATTCTTGAAGCAAGAAAAAGCAGTGAATACAAAAAAAAAAGAGAAGGAGAAAAACGAAAAAAGGGAGAAAAGAAAACGAAAAAAATGAGAGAAAAAGAAAGAAATAAAGTTATAATCCAAGGCAAAAAGCGTGTGCTTAAGAACCCTGGACACCTCTAATTGGGGACTCTAGCAAAGCTGAGTCACAATCTAAAAAGGTTCACCCAATTATGTGTCTGTGGCATGTATGTATCCGGTGGTAATACTGGAAGACAGAGTGCTTTGGGCCACGGCCAAGACTCAATAAGTAGCTGTGTTCAAGAATCATCATACTTAACTAGGAGAATCAATGACACTATCTGGATTCTGAGTTCCTAAAGAAGCCAATCATTCTGAATTTCAAAGGATAGAGTGAGATGCCAAAACTGTTCAGAGGCAAAAAGCTAAAAGTCCCGCTCATCTAATTAATACTGATCTTCATAGATGTTTTTGGAATTCATTGCATATTCTCTTCTTTTTATCTTATTTTATTTTCAGTTGCTTGAGGACAAGCAACAATTTAAGTTTGGTGTTGTGATGAGCGGATAATTTGTACGCTTTTTGGCATTGTTTTTAGTATGTTTTTAGTATGTTTTAGTATATTTCTATTAGTTTTTAGTTAAAATTCACTTTTCTGGACTTTACTATGAGTTTGTGTGTTTTTCTGTGATTTCAGGTATTTTCTGGCTGAAATTGAGGGACTTGAGCAAAAATCTGATTCAGAGACTAAAAAGGACTGTAGATGCTATTGGATTCTGACCTCCCTGCACTCGAAGTAGATTTTCTGGAGCTACAGAAGCCTAATTGGCGCGATCTCAATGGCGTTGGAAAGTAGACATCCTGAGCTTTTCAGCAATATATAATAGTCCATACTTTACCCGAGATTTGATGGCCCAAACCGGCGTTCCAAATCAGCTCAAAATTGCCCTGCGTTAAACGCCGGAATTGGCACAAGAATGGGAGTTAAATGCCCAAACTGGCACAAAAGCTGGCGTTTAACTCCAAGAGAAGTCTCTACACGAAAATGCTTCAATGATCAGCCCAAGCACACACCAAGTGGGCCCGGAAGTGGATTTTTATGTCATTTACTCATCTTTGTAAACCTTAGGCTACTAGTTCTTTATAAATAAGACCTTTTGCTATTGTATTTTCATCTTGGTAGCTATCTTCATTCTTATACTATCTTAGATCATTGGGAGGCTGGCCTCACGGCCATGCCTAGACCTTGTTCTTATGTATTTTCAACGGTGGAGTTTCTACACACCATAGATTAAGGTGTGGAGCTCTGCTGTACGTCGAGTATTAATGTAATTACTATTGTTCTTCTATTCAATTCAGCTTATTCTTGTTCTAAGATATCACTTGTTCTTCAACTTGATGAATGTGATGATCCGTGACACTCATCATCATTCTCACCTATGAACGTGTGATTGTCAATCACCTCCGTTCTACCTTAGATTGGGTGGATATCTCTTGGGTTCCTTAATCAGAATCTTCGTGGTATAAGCTAGAATTGATGACTGCATTCAAGAGAATCTGGAAGGTCTAAACCTTGTCTATGGTATTCTAAGTAGGATTCAATGATTGAATGACTGTGACGTGCTTCAAACTCCTGAAGGCTAGGCGTTAGTGACAGACGCAAAAGAATCACTGGATTCTATTCCAACCTGACTGAGAACCGACAGATGATTAGCCGTGCCGTGACAGGGTGCGTTGAACATTTTCACTGAGAGGACAGGATTGTAGCCACTGACAATGGTGATGCCCAACATACAGCTTGCCATGGAAAGGAGTAAGAAGGATTGGATGAAGACAGTAGGAAAGCAGATAGACGGAAGGGACAAAGCATCTCCATACGCTTATCTGAAATTCTCGCCAATGAATTACATAAGTATCTCTATCTTTATCTTTATGTTTTATTCATACATCATCCATAATCATTTGAGTTTGCCTGACTAAGATTTACAAGATGACCATAGCTTGCTTCATACCAACAATCTCTGTGGGAGCGACCCTTACTCGCGTAAGGTTTATTACTTAGACGACCCAGTACACTTGCTGGTTAGTTGTGCGAAGTTGTGATAAAGAGTTGAGATTACAATTGTGCGTACCATGTTAATGGCGCCATTGATGATCACAATTTTGCCCACCAGTGCACAAGTACATAAATCAGAGATTAAATCCTACCTAATCAGAATTTCAAAATCATTTAACTTCACATAACTTTCTTCATTCTTTTACCCAAAAAAAGCATGCAGTCACCCCATATTCCAACCCCATGCATTCTCAGTTAAACAACATACATACTATTCATTATCACCCTTACCTCTGTAGATGATGGCAGCTTCTTCTCCATGCAAAGCTTGCCGTGGCCTTCAACAACAACCACGTCCACTGACCACACCACCCCTTTCAGCTGGAAGTCGTTCTTTTTTTGGAGGGAGAAGGGTGTTTGTGTTCTGATAGGGTTTTCGGTAATATGTGGAGTCACTCTTGGGTGTTATGGGCATTGCGAAGCTTCAAATTTGGGGAATGGTGGAAACGGCGTCGTTTTGAAGTTAATGGACTAATTTGTCCACTAAAAAATTGTCCCAATCCACCTCATCAAGTGTAACGGCCATGTCATTCACTGTCCCTCCATGTCAGCTGGCTCCGTTGCTGTTTTTGGCCCAAAACGGACGGAAGGGTATAATTGTCGACCGTTTTAAAATGTGGGGGATCGAAATGTATTTTCCAATCTTGAGGGACGAAAATGTCTCCGTTTTAAAAGGTTAGGGACCTATTTGTCTTTTACTCATATTTTTATTCTCACACTTCATATCATAATCAGTGGCACCTTTTGGAATATGTATATCAATACAACTGGAACTTATCTAATCTCAAAGTGAGTATGATGTATTAACATGATTACACTGATGTTCAAGTTATGGCTTTTGGCTGAACAAACAAAATGCATTTAGAGGGTGGTGTTCTTTATGGGGAAAATATTTATATCTTTGGTTCCACCGAGCATGTGTAGCTCAATAACTGTTTCTTTATTTTGCATTCCTATTCAAGACGCTTCATTTGTTTCGTGCATTTTCTTAGTTCACCTTACATACATATTAATTTTTTTAACATTTGCAGCTCAAACTTGTCTGGTATAAATATGAAAGCACAGTTGTTTGCATACCCATTATTTATAAATTTTCAAATTGAGTCCTAATTTTATGTGAGCTGTAAATCTTTTAACTAATCTGATTAGTACATGAGGATTTATTGTTTTGTTGTATTTATATATAATAGAAGAGAAGAGCAATCGATAGTCCAATACTAACAAGTAGAGTATTTTATGTTTGATAAGTATTATATTCCATCACTTGATAAGTGTCTAAGTGACACCTAAAAAAATAACAAAAAATCAATTTTCTTCTTTTTTGATATTTGCTTAGTTCATAGACTGACTTGGCCATTGTTTTGTCTATTAGATTGAGCAGAAAATTAAATTTCAGTGAGAATTCAAATTTTAGACCAAATTTATTCTTTCTCCTAATCTTTCTCTCGTTTATTCTGATAACCACTAACTTCTTCTTGAAGTCTTTCCCTTTTCTTTTTTCTCTGACACCAAATTCTCCTTCCAACCACATTTTTGCCGGAGCAGGAAAGAAGAAAACACGACAGTGAAGAAGGAAAACACGACAAAAGAAGGAGAAGAGAAAGGTGATGACAACGGTAGGTTGGGCCTGAGATATGGTTGCTAAAAATTTAGTGGATATATTACCTGATTTTACTTCTGATTTTGATTCTAAACTTCACCCAGTATAGTACTATTACATAAGCTAAAAATTCCCTTAGTATAGAAGAAACTTTTACATCAGCATTTTAACATTTTTCTCTAGAATATATTTGCTACTAAATCATAAATTTTACATGATTGTAGCCATTGTTTTTCTTACATAGTTTTTTACATTCAAAGAAAATATACAGAAATAATGATCAATAGTGAATTGCTTTATATGATGACAATTTCAAAGACATCATACCAAAAATAGTTTGCGAAAGAATTATAAGACAATCTGACATGGTATAAGATTTTAATCAATACATAGATTAATGTTGATTTTAGAAAGATAATTAATAGAGTATGTATAAACTCTTTTTGTCGATTTTTAATTCATCTGTGTTTCACTTTTTAAAATTGTCCATCATTTTAAATTGTGGTGACAGTGATAATAGAAAATTTTGTTTAATTTATCTCAAGATATATATACATAAATAATATTTAAATGTGATTTTAATTGTTTATTTTGTAGTGTTTAAATTGATACTTTTTTGTAGTTATGTATGAAAATGACAATTGTAAATAAAATAGAAGATTTATAACTAACAAGTTAATGGTTAAATACATATTTGAGTGTACATAGAAGAAGCTTGATATATTCTATTTTTGCATATTTCTCATTGTAAATAATTTACTTTAATAAGCATTTTTAAATGAGTATGTTATAACTTATAAGTAAATCATTATATGCTGTTTTTATTAATGACCTATAAATCTTCTAGCTAATTTGATTAGTATATAAGAATTTATTTTTTTATCTTAAACGGGGCTTAATACCCAGGAACAAAAAACACTCTAAACAGGAGTAGTTCTGCAGAACTCTACTCCACGCTCATCAGCTTTCATCAAGAGAACCATCATAGCTGGGACTTCTTCGAACAAGGTGACCCCTTTTCCCATTCCTTGCCCATATTTGGCTAAAGCATCGACACATTGATTCGCCTCTCTGAAGATGTACCGAATCACCACCTTATGTGGTTTTGTCAGCAGCTTCTTTATCGAACTCACTAGGAAAGTTCTAACGTGAGTCTCAGCCGCGGTACTCCAATGAGATTAATAGCACAGTTCGAGTCAAATTCAAATTCCAGGTAGGGGATATGCAAATCTACTGTTGATTTCATTCCTATAAAGAAACCCCAAAACTCAGCTATAGTGATTGTACATTTTTCAATGTTCATACTGAAACCAGTGATGAATCGTCCTCTGAAATCTTTGATTATGCCTCCGCTTGCTCCTTTGCTATCAGGTTGAAACACTGAACCATCAACGTTAAGCTTGGTCCATCCTCTTTCCGGTGACTTCCATCCAATCCATACTGTTCTGGTAAGACGAAGTGTTCTTTTACTCTGTTCTGTGATATCTAGAATGTGGTTGTAGTTTTCTGCTAAGTTTCAAATCTTGTGATACATATAATTATTCTGGGTAATTAGGTTGCTAAACACTAATTCATTCCTGCATTGCCAAGCTAAGTTGCAGGTTGTCACGAAAGTGATGGTCCACGGAGTACCATAATGGAGTGGACTATATTTACCCAAGTTATTTTTAAGCCATTCTGAATAGGAAAGGCTAAAAAATTCTTGTTGTAAACTACTATTGACAATGTTGTTCCAAACAGTGCGGATAAAAGGGTAATCACGCAGTGTATGGAGCAAAGTCTCTTCTTCTCCTTGGCATCTTGGGCAATTACTATCTTCGGTAAGTCCTCTCCTTCTTCTTTTATGATTTGTCAACAATGCCTCATGAGTGAGTAGCCAGCAAAAAAATCTAAGTCTTTGTGGTAATTTGACTTTCCAAACCTGTTTGTATAGAGAATGCTCCTCTCCATCTTCAATATAAAAAGTTTCATAGGCTGATTTTATAGAAAACACGCCATTTGGGCAGGACATCCAATTGATTGAGTCTTCCCCGATTTGCGAATTAAGAGCTTTGATTGTATGTAGAATATCTATGACTTCTCGGGTAGAACATGATTTAGCGCTTCCCAATCCCAGTCTCCATTTTTGTTGACATAGTCTACAACCTTTTCATTGAGTTTGTCCTCTTCCAGATTAGTTAAGGCAACCTCTTTTAGATTAGTAAACCCAAGGATCCATTGCTCCTTCCAAAAAAGGGCTTTATTTCCATCTCCTAGTCTCCAGATGAGATTGGTTTTGAACTTCTCCCAGACCTTGTTAATTTCGAGCCAAACATTTGAGTTACTTGATCTATGCTGAATCTTTGGTAAGATATCTTCACCGCAGCCATATTTAGCTTTCTTAGCTTTCACCCAAAGCTTATCTCTGTCGTGAATTAGACTCCAGGCGAGTTTCATGAGAAAGAGTGAGTTTGAATCCTTAGCCTTCCTCAAAACCAACCCGCCTTTCTCTTTGGGCTTGCCTATGCTATCCCAATAATTTAGCAAGTGAATTTTTCTTTTCCCTTCACTGCTTTTCCAAAGAAAATCTCTACAAATCTTGTCAATTTTTTGACACACTGCTGCTAGGATCTTCATGGTCTGTGATAAACCACTATTTTATGGTTTATCTTATGCTCAATTGAGTGGTTTTCATCAACTCTTTACCCACTTATTCATACTATTTGCATGAGTTTACATTTTCCTTCCAGATTTTGTGCTATGATTGAAAACATGCTTCTTTGGTCTTATATTTGTTAATATTAATCCTCTTTTATTACCATTAGATGCCGTGATATGTGTGTTAAGTGATTTCAGGGATTACAGGGCATGAATGGCTCAGAGGATGGAAAGGAAACATGCAAAAGTGGAAGGAATACAAGAAGTTGAAGAAATTGCTAAGTTTTCCAGCCTGACCTCTTTGCACTCAAACGACCATAACTTGAGCTACAGAGGTCCAAATGAGATGGTCCTAGTTGCGTTGGAAAGCTAAAGTCTGGGGCTTCGATTTGATATATAATATACCATAGTTGCCCTAATGCTAGATGACGCGAATGCGTGATCCATGTGGACGCGTCGCATCTGCGAACTTTAATCCGCGCAGCTGCATGGGCGACGCCTCCGTGTCACTTGGCCGCGACCTGTACGGACCAGAAAGTGCTGGAAGTGAATTTTGGGTTGTTTCTGACCCAATTTTCGGCCCAGAGAATACAGATTAGAGGCTATAAAGTAGGGGAATGCATCCATTCAAGATCATGCTCTCATAATTCATAATTTGTAGTTTAGATGTAGTTTTTAGAGAGAGAGGCTCTCTCCTCTCTCTTAGGATTAGGATTAGGATTTTTATTAGGATTATGAATATTTCTTCTGCATCTCAGGTTCAATGTTCTTTGTATTTATTTATTTTCAATGTTCCATGCTTGGATTGATTTTCTTAATTAATGTTATTTGAGGTATTTCAGTTTATTATTGTTTTATTTATGAATGCTTTTAATTTAATTTAGATAGTTTCCCTTTTGGCTTTGGTTAAATAATTGGGGACTCTTGAGTTATCAAACTCATTATTGATTGAAAATTGAAATTCTTCAAGAATTAATTCGAGATCCAATAACTCTAACTTTTCCCAAGGAAAGACTAGGACTTGAGGATTCGAATTAATTCGTCCACTTAACTTACCTTCATAGTTAGAGGTTAACAAAGTGGGAGAAAAATCCAATTCTCATCACAATTGATAAGGATAACTAGGATAGGACTTCCAGTTCTTCATACCTTGCCAAGAGATTTTATGATTATTAATTTATTTTCCTTTATGTCTGTGCCCATTGCCCAAATTCCAAAACCCCCAATTTACAAAACTCATAACCAATAATAAGAACACTTCCCTGCAATTTCTTGAGAAGACGACCCGAGGTTTGAATACTTTGGTTATCAATTTATTTAGGGGTTTGTTACTTGTGACAACCAAAACGTTTGCACGAAGGAATTTTTGTTGGTTTAGAAACTATATCTACAACGCGACTTCATAAAATTCTTTACTAGCAAAAATCCTAACATCAAAATGGCGCCGTTGCCGGGGAATTGCAAACGTGTGCCTTATTATTGGTTATTGTAAATATTTTTTTAAAAAAAAATTATTTTGCTTGTTTATTTATTTTTGTTTTTAATTTTTTTATTGATTACTATTAATTCTCACCCCTCTGGTTTCAAGTTTGGTTCCAATGTTGTTGTAAGGAATGGAAACTATAATGAAAATATGCATCAAGGTTGGAACAATCAAAGATGGGAGGAACTACAAGGATTTGATCAACCCTCATGGCAACAACCACCTCCAATGGACTATCAACAACCACCACCATATGCCTATGAACCCTCTCCTCAACATGACTTTGGATCACCATACTCACAAGCCCCTTTCCGCCATTCACCTCCATATGACCCTAACCTGTATCCACCATACCAACCACCCTACGCACCGTATGAACCATATATAAAACCACCCCAATTCCAGCCCAATTACTCCCAAGAATCACCACCTAAATATTTGCCATCTCCATATCTGTCAATCCAAGAGCACTATGATCCTACTTATGATAGCCAAGCGTAGCAAGATTCAACGGATCGTCTCACGGAAACATGTGCAAAACTTCAAGCAACCATTCGCCAATTAAATCAAGCGATAGATCAATTAGCTTCCCGACGTTCAGACACTCAAGGAACCCCCATGGCTTCATGTGGACAATCTAATGAAGGACGTAGCATGAAGGAGATACTAGAAACTCCAAAGGACAGTACGAAACATGACTCTGTACTGGAACAAGTGGAGGAAGCTGTAATTATCAAAGAAGAAGAAGTGATTGCAGACTTAGGAGATGCTGAACCTCCATGGAAAAGTCAAGACATAGAGCCTCCTTCCAAGACAGTTGCATTTGATGTTGAGGAGGGTGTACAACCTCCAAGGCATGTCATAGTTGAAGACTTGGAAGAGGTTGATCAAGTGACGGAGATTCAAGAAGAAGACGCACAACCTCCCATGCCCTTGGTAATTAATGAAGAAGAGATCGAATTGGAAGAAAGCTACCAAGAGGAAGAGGTTGAAATTAAAGAAGCTTGCAAAGAGGTGGTAGTTATCAGAGAAGAGCACAAGGGAGTGGAGCTTGCAATTTCATTAAAAATACCTCCCCCTAAGTTGCCATCATCCTTCACAACATTCAAGTGGGTAAAATTCATATCCCTTAACTTTCTAATCCCACTTGAATATGGGCTACTGGAGACGAATGGCCAACTTAGAGCTCTTTGTGACATTAAGAGTAAGAGGAAGATGGCCTTGGTAAGAATTGTCCTGCAAGGTTCATCATGGTTGGAAGCTCAGAGTTTAAATGCAAAGGTTGGTGTAAAGCTCAACCGAATGGGTCTAGGAAGTTGTTTGGCCGCTTACGTGAGAACTCAGACTGCTTGCCACTCGGATGGAACAATATTGCTCAACCAAAAGACGGGTGCAAAGGCAAGGTCTGGGACCCCGGAATTCATTCTACCATTCACCACTCTTGGGGCCTTGTCACTTGCTTTAACTTACTTGAAGGCTTTCTACGCCTAGTTTAGGATCCCGGAGGTTAATGGAATCACAAACATTGGTGGAGATTCCTGGATGAGTTCAAGCACAAGCCACCATAACAGGGAGCTCACCAAATGTCCAACTTAAGGACTTTAACTAAAAGTGCTAGGTGGGAGACAACCCACCATGGTATGATCGATCCTTTTTTCAATTTTAATTTTATTTAGTTTTGTTTATTTTTGAATTTTATTATTTTATTGAACCTGGAATCATGCATAGCATTCACATTAAGCATTGCATTCTGCATTTCAAAAAAAAGTTCCGTGACGCGACGCATCAGCGACGCGTCCGTGTCGCAAGGAGATGGGAGACAATCATAATATGAACAGAGAGTTACGCAGGAGTAGGGCTGGAGGTGTGCCAATGGCACAAATCACCCCACGCGACCGCGTCACTGACACGACCGCGTCATATGGGAATAATGGCCTCCCATGCGACCGCGTGCCCCACGCGGCTGCGTGACTAGGATTTCGACGTAATAATGGTGCACAGCCGAAAGTTGTGCTAGAGTGGTGCTGGACTGGCGCTGGACGCGCAGTCCATCTCACGTGACCGCGTGTCCCACGCGGCCGCGTCACATCCTACTAAGTGACCACTCGCGCGATCGCATGCCCCACGCGATCGCGTCACCCAATATTTGGCAATTAATGATTTTTGAACAGAGAGTTGTGCGAGAGCGAGGCTGCCGTCGCGCCAGTAACATAAAACAGGTCACGTGACCGCGTGACCGACGCGACCGCGTTGGTTAACTTAAAGCGCAAGTCACGCGACCGCGTGCCCCACGCGTCCGCGTCGCTTGCGCCGCACAGCTTATCCTAATTTCCAAATATCTTATCTTTTCTCCCCCAATCCTAATTTTCCCCCCTCCTTTCTTACTTACTTCTTCTTCCGTTCTTTCCCTTCTCATTCTTCTTATCTTTTATTTTATTTTATTTAATACTTTCATTCATTGCATATTTTTATTTTTCTAAATTTATTATTTTACCATTGGTGTTCAAATGTTCTTATTCAACTGTTACATCTCTTCTGGTATTTTCTTGGTGCTTAGTGACTTGTTTAATTCTGATTGCGTAATATTATTTAAATCAATACCAATCTTTTATATCTGTATTACTTTTGCATTGACATGAATTTATATTATCTCTCCTTCTCCTCTCTCTTCCCCATTGTTGTACATTTTGTACCACTGCATGCCATGGCTTCTATTGTTTTCTCACTTACATGTTGTAGCTACCATGTAATTGAGACCCTTATTATTTGGCATTAACCTACCCATACTGTATTTATTTTTCTATCTTTATTTCTGGATTACTCTTCTTCCCTTTTTCTTTCAGGATGGCCACCCGGAAGAGAACCAGAAGACGTTCACATGGGGAAACAGGCAAGTCCATCTGCACAATCTTTGGAGTAAAGCATCAGTTGAAACAACCCGTCCACCTGCACATCTCAGCATGCACCGAGGACGGTGCAATCTTTAAGTGTGGAGAGGTCGATACCGATCTCCATGGGTTAGCTATTTTCTTCTTTTCAACACCATTGTTTTATTTTCTTTGTTTGTTCATTATTGTATTTGCATGTTTAATTGCATGTTTGTTTGATTTTATGCATTTAGCTACTGCTTGGTTAAAAGAATAAGTTTCTTTTTAAGATCCTATTTTTGAAAAATTTCACTAATTTAAATTGAAAATTTTTGTGTTAAATTTGTTTGAAGTTGTATTTGGAACATGGTTTTTGAGCCAAAGAACACACAACCTGTGAGATTTTGAGCTTATTTACATGGTTACATTATTTAACCATAAATTTTTATTCTTGTGTGTTTTCTTCTCTATAATTGTAATCTTTGCTTTGTTCCATTTTTACATGCTTGCATATGATTGAGGCCATTGTTTGATTCTAGCTCACTTATCCCAAAATTAGCCTACCTTTTACATCACCCTTGTTAGCCCCTTGAGCCTTTTAATCCCCTTCTGTTTTATTTTACCACATCACTAGCCTTAAGCAGAAAAACAAAAGTAATATCCCAAGTTGAATCCTTGGTTAGCTTAAGATAGAAATTGTGTAATTGTTTAAGTGTGGGAAACCTATTGGGAACATGGATGATAAAAACAAAGGGTAGGAAGCTGAAAAGAATGAAATAATTCAAAATAAAAATTTTGGGAAGCATGCTCATGTGAAATCAAAATAATTGAATTACCATGTGCATAAAAAAAATTAATTCAGTATTTGAATAAAGGGGATACAAAAGAATTCCCCAAATGCAAAATAAAGCAATGCACATGGGACAAAATTAAAACTAATACATGAGCATGTAACATCAAAAGTGGGAAAAATATGAGAGAATAGGTAAAGAAGCTTTGCTTTACAAAGTATGTATGTTAGGTGAGATCTTAGACTAATCAAGGATTCACTTAATTAGCTCACTTAGCCTTATATATACCCTTACCTTTACCTCAGCCCCATTACAACCCTGAAAAGACCTCATGATGTTTGCATTGGTATGCTAAATATTTGTTGATTGATTAGATGAGGAACAAAAGTTTAGAAAGCATGATTAGAGAAGAGTAGAGAGATTGACCCTAGACACTTGAGAGATTTGAGCGCATATACACTACCAGTGAGGGTTCAATGCTTGATTCTATGTTCCCTGCTTTCATGAGCTATCTTCTTACAAGCTTACTTGTTTTCACTGTATGATTTGAATTAGTGAAATTTGATTTATGTTTGTCTTGGAGAACTTATTTATTTTTAACCAAGTAGGTAGAAACATTTTGCATTTAGTTGCATTCATAGGTTGCATCTCATACATTCTATCATTCCTCTTCATCTATTTATAGTTTCTCTTGAGCTTAGCATGAGGACATGCTATTGTTTAAGTGTGGGGAGGTTGATAAACCACTATTTTATGGTTTATCTTATGCTCAATTGAGTGGTTTTCATCAACTCTTTACCCACTTATTCATACTATTTGCATGAGTTTACGTTTTCCTTCCGGATTTTGTGTTATGATTGAAAACATGCTTCTTTGGTCTTATATTTGTTAATATTAATCATCTTTTATTACCATTAGATGCCGTGATATGTGTGTTAAGTGATTTCAGGGATTACAGGGCATGAATGGCTCAGAGGATGGAAAGGAAGCATGCAAAAGTGGAAGGAAATCAAGAAGTTGAAGAAATTGCTAAGCTGTCCAGCCTGACCTCTTTGCACTCAAACGACCATAACTTGAGCTACAGAGGTCCAAATGAGATGGTCCTAGTTGCGTTGGAAAGCTAACATCTGGGGCTTCGATTTGATATATAATATGTTAAAGTTGCCCTGACGCTAGGCGATGCGAACACATGATTCACGCGGACGCGTCGCATCTGCGAACTTCAATCCGCGTGGCCGCATGGGCGACGCCTCCGCGTCACTTGGCCGCGACCTGTACGGCCAGAAAGCGCTGGAAGTGATTTCTGGGCTATTTCTTACCCAATTTTCAGCCCAGAGAATACAGATTAGAGGCTATAAAGTGGGAGAATGCATCCATTCAAGATCATGCTCTCATAATTCATAATTTGTAGTTTAGATGTAGTTTTTAAAGAGAGAGGCTCTCTCATCTCTCTTAGGATTAGGATTAGGATTTTTATTAGGATTATGAATATTTCTTCTGCATCTCAGGTTCAATGTTCTTTGTATTTATTTATTTTCAATGTTCCATGTTTGGATTGATTTTCTTAATTAATGTTATTTGAGGTATTTCAGTTTATGATTGTTTTATTTATGAATGCTTTTAATTTAATTTAGATAGTTTCCCTTTTGGCTTTGGTTAAATAATTGGGGACTCTTGAGTTATCAAACTCATTATTGATTAAAAATTGGAATTCTTCAAGAATTAATTCGAGATCCAATAACTTTAACTTTTCCCAAGGAAAGACTGGGACTTGAGGATTCGAATTAAGTCGTCCACTTAACTTACCTTCATAGTTAGAGGTTAACAAAGTGGGAGGAAAATCTAATTCTCATTACAATTGATAAGGATAACTAGGATAAGACTTCCAGTTCTTCATACCTTGCCAAGAGATTTTATGATTATTAATTTATTTTCCTTTATGTCTGTGCCCATTGCCCAAATTCCAAAACCCTCAATTTACAAAACTCATAACCAATAATAAGAACACTTCCCTGCAATTCCTTGAGAAGACGACCCGAGGTTTGAATACTTCGGTTATCAATTTATTTAGGGGTTTGTTACTTGTGACAACCAAAACGTTTGCACGAAGGGATTTTTGTTGGTTTAGAAACTATATCTACAACGCGACTTTATAAAATTCTTTACTAGCAAAAATCCTAACGTCAGTCTGCATGCAATATCTTGGAATCGTTGCAAGAGCCGAATGTATGAGCGTACATCTTCCTGCTAAAGAGAAAGTATTCCTATTCTAGCTAGACATCTTGCTTTGCATCTTGTCAATAATAAATTGAAAGTGTTGTTTTTTACACCGTTCGTGAATGAGTGGGACTCTCAAATACTTTCCCAAGTTGATTGTGAGGTTGATTCCTAGCACCCGACTCAAATGATGTCTAGCGTTATGGTTGACGTTGCTAGAGAAGAACACACATGACTTCCCTAGATTGACCTTTTGACCCGAGCAACCGCAAAAAAGAAAGAGAGCATTCTTGATGATCGGGCTTGCTTCATATCTGCTTTAGCAAAAAGTACTAGGTCATTTGCAAAATAGAGATGAGAAATTTTAGGTCCACCCTTTGAAAGCATGATAGGTTCCCATTTTTTGCCATGAATTAATTTATTTATCAAGTGAGATAAGTGTTCAATACAAAGAACAAAAATATAAGGGGATAAGGGGTCTCCCTATCGTATTCCTCTAGTAGGCCTGAAGGTCTCTGAAGGAGAGCCATTCCAAAGAAT
The DNA here is from genome assembly GCF_003086295.3 of Arachis hypogaea. Classification (NCBI taxonomy): domain Eukaryota; kingdom Viridiplantae; phylum Streptophyta; class Magnoliopsida; order Fabales; family Fabaceae; genus Arachis; species Arachis hypogaea. The sequence goes on along the minus strand of NC_092045.1, from coordinate 84,720,889 downwards.
ATTCATGTAAGTCATTGATATGTAGTAGCTGAAGACTTTAATGATGTTGTTCGGTATACCAGCGTCCTTAAGGTAGCGTTTGGTAGAGAGACAGAGACTGAAAGGCTGAGACTGAGAGACAGAGACCGAAATAAATTTCAGTATTCTGTTTGGTGCAAAGTGAGAGACAAAAATTAAAACAAGAATAAAACTCTAATTTAATTTGCACAAAGGATAAAATTAGAATTAATTAATTAAAATGAGGGTATTTTAGGTATAAAATGTTATTAAATTTTCAATTTCTATCTCTAAAAATTTCAGTCCCCTGTGTCCCTACTTTTTGGAGGTACTGAAATACTGAAATTTTAGGGATAGAGACAGAAATTTTAGTACCAGTCTTTGAGCCAACAAACATGATATTGTGTCTTAGTCTCCCAGTCTCTGTCCCAGTACCTCAAAACAAATGCTACCTAAGAGTGTCCATTATGAACACCCAGTTTATCCTATCATAGACTTTTTCGAAGTCAATTTTTATAGCCATAAAACCCTTCCCGTTCTTTTTGTTTCTCATAGTGTGAACCACCTCTTGGGCGACTAAAATATTAACTGCGCTCACCCTGCCAGGCACAAAACTAGATTGGGTGTTAGAGATAAGTGTGGGCATAAAATTTTTTAGTCTTGAAGCAATAATTTTAGTTACAAACTTATAATAGACGTTACAAAGACTAATTGGCCTAAAATGCACAAAATTTTCCGGTGAAGGAATCTTAGGAATTAAAGGCAATTAGAGTTTTGTTAACTTTTGCAATATTGTTTGGTTCACTAAACACTCCCTTCACCCATGCTGTGAGAGAGTAGCCACTACATCCCATGCTTGTTGATAAAATTTTGTTGGGAGGTCTTCACTTCCGGGTGCCTTCCAGCTTCCCAGAGAGAAGACATCATTCTTAATTTCCTCATTTGTCACCTCTCTTGCAATTTTTTCATAATCTCTGTCCTGCAATCTGGGAAACTGGTTAGAGATACCAAAGGGAATAGCGACAAAATTAGAGCAATAAAGAGTCTTAAAGAAATTGACACCCCAATTTTTTAATGTTTCTGCATCTTCCACCCAATCTCCTTCTTCACTTTTAAGCACGGTTATTCTATTTCTCTTCCTCCTCCCATTAGCTTTTAAGTGAAAGTATTTTGAGTTCTTGTCCTCGAAGAGAATAGTGTCACATCTAGACATTTGTTGCCAATATATTTCTTCCTGAATCGCTATGAGCTCATACTCCTTCCATAATTCTTTTTGTAGTTTATCCAAAAAAGGATTGTGATTAAAAGAATGCTTATTGTTGATGCCTTCCAGCCTTAATAGGATGCGTTGTTTTTTCTTGAAATTGTTTCCAAAGACCTCTTTGTTCCATATATTTGCCTTCTCAATGAAACCTGTTATATTATGTAAGAAATTGTTTTCTTTCAACCAGCTATTTTTAACCAAATTGTTGTAGTCTTCATGTAGAACCCAAGGAGCAAGGAATTTGAAAGGTTTAGGTCCTTTATCCCTGTAGGCCAAACAAAAATCCAACAAAATGGGCAAATGATCTGACTTTAGCTTGGGTAAGTGCTTAACACCCACATCTGGAAAAACATCAGAAAACTTAACGTTACTTAAGAAATGGTCAAGTCTTCTCTTTGTGTTACCCCTTTGCCAAGTGAAAAGGGGTCCAATAAAGCCTAAATCTTTAAGATCACAATAAATTAAACAATCGTTAAATTTATCAATGTCGAGAGATAGGTTAGAGGATCCTCCTGTGTCATTTAAGGAGAGAATAGAGTTGAAGTCCCCTCCTAGGCACCAAGGACCACTTAAATTAATGGCAATATCTTTTAACTTGGTCCAAAGCTCGTTCCATTCCCCCACCCCTGGACTTCCATAAACCGCTGTATAGAACCAAAGATCGCTATTTTGCCACTGGAGTTCAAGGTGAATAAATTGCCTATGAATGAGCAGCGGCTTAATATTCCAAGAATTTTGTTTCCAGAGACACCAAATATCCCCGGAATATCTTTCTGCATCACTAACACACCAAGAGTCAAACTCCAATTTCCTAATAATCGATTTAGCTTTTGAACCTAAGACATGGGTTTCCAACAAAAAACAGAAATCGGTTTTATATCTGATCCTAAGGTCATTAACAATAGATTTGAAGCCTTTAGTCGAGGCTCCTCGATAATTCCAAATTAAAATATTCATGGATAATAATAAAACAAGAAAAAATTAAAGTCATGGGGATATAGAAAACCAAAACTCCCTGGTTCAGAGAAGTTTAGTCTAGGCTTTCATGTCCTTTGGTTCCTTAGCCTTTCCAGCTGCATTTCCATTAATAACAGATTCTTCAATTTTATACATATCAATAGCCATTCTATTAGCTTCACAGCTCATGTCCCCATCTTCTGGCGGTTTATCCTTGTAATATTCATTGCCTTGTGTTGAAGTTCCTCCACCCATGATTTTCGCGATAAGAGTGTCTAATATTGTGTTGCTAGAACCATTTGTAGGAATATAGTTTCCTTCTTTGTGGCTTAGGTAGACTTCCTTGGCCATTCTATTGAACTACCTCTAGTATTCCTGATGTCTTTGTTATTGATCTTTTTTGTTGGTCTCGTGTGAGTGTTAGCTGACTTCCACAATATGATAGCTTTCTATTTGTTTTGATTATTACTCCATGGATTCAGATTATCCTGGTTCTATATTTTGGGATTTTCTGGGCCCTTTCCTTTTGTGTTCTTGTTTGGAGGGTTTGATTTTGGGGCTCTTTTTTTGCTTTGATTTTTAGTGTCCATCTTGTCATGAGACTGATTTGCTTTAGGAAATCTCTCTTTCTTATGTACTCTATTCTTTTGACTTGCCTGATTGATGTTTTCTTTACTTTCTTCTCTTGCCTGATCTTCCTCCACTCTCTATAGAGCGTCAAATCTGGTATTGAAGTTGCCTTTTTTATTCTCTCCATTTATATTTTCTGATCCTTGTTTGTATCTTCTTGGAGGCTTTTTGACAACCATCCACGGGCCATAAGAACTTTTCTCATAAATATGATATTTTATTCCTAGAATTTCAGCTCCTGATTGTTGTTTGTTACTATTATTAGTCATACTACCCTTTGAATCTGTTAATCCGTGAAGATCTGTAACATTAATATCTTTCCTGATTTGGTTACCCTGGTCTTCCCGAGTTGTCTGGTTCTATGTTGCGGCTGCACCGTTGGTGTTCCGGCCATTCTGATGTGTCATTGTTGCTTGATTCTGGCTGTTCTCTGTAGCATTCTTTGCTATTTCAGGACATCCATCACTCTTTTGTCCATATCTTCCACATTTGAAGCAGATTTGGTGAAGACCTTCGTATTCAAGCCCGAATTCTTTCCCCAAAGCTATGAATGTTAGCACTAATTTTTCCTCAAATAAATTTCTATGCAAATACGAGAAAATTTACCCCTTGAATGTATAGATGTGTGTTTATCCACTTTTAACATTATTCCAAGCATTTTTCCTACTTTACATAGAAAATACCTATTATACAATTCTGCTGAAAGATTAGGTATTCCTACCCAAACTGCCACTTTCTGGACCTCGCATTCCTGGGGAATAAACAGGGGTTTCCATCTTTGCACCAAAAGGTAGTGATTAGCAATCATCTAGGGACCCTCGAATAAGGCATGAGAATAGTCCTCTTGGCTCGAGAAACGAACTATGAAGTAACCACCCACAAGATCTATTACTCGAACTGCTTCTTTCTTTGTCCATCTCCTATTTATCCATCTCTCCATTGTTTGAAGATTCAGATTCTTTTCTAGAGGTTTGATGATGAGTGCTTGCTTTCATGGCCTACACCATTCATCATATTCTTCTAGAGAGACATCTATAACTGGGTTGGGAGTGAAGGGAGTCTGTGGTGCCGAATTTATTAACCCACACTTACTAACCGGCAAGTGCACCGGGTCGTACCAAGTAATACCTTATGTGAGTAAGGGTCGATCCCACGAGGATTGATGGATCAAGCAACAATGATTGATGATTGGGTTAGTTAGGCAAGCAGAAATTGGTTTTGAGATGTTTAAAAGGTTTAAGTTCGAATTCAAAATATCAAAAGTATAGACAATTAAATAAATTGGGAATAAAATATGGATAAACAGTTAAGGCTTCAGAGTTATCTATTTTTTCGGATTAACTTTTCTTACTAACTATTTTAATTATGTAGGATTTAATTTATGGCAAACTATATGTGACTAGACCCTAATTCCTTAGACCTTCCTAGTCTCCTCTAAAATTCATCAACTGCCAATTCCTTGGTCAATTAATTCCAATTATAGGGTACATGATCAAATTCCAGTTTGCATGCCACAAAAACTCTAATTACCCAACGAATAAAAGGATTATATGTCACATGTCCCATTAAATCCAGATAATTAGAATTTAGGAGAATATATTTTCAAGCTGTTGTTCAAGTATAGAGCTTTTCCAAGTTATACAAGAACTCAAATAGAAAGAGGGTCATACTTCCGTTCCACCCAAATTCATAAGATAAAGAACGAAAACAATTCTTAAATATAAATCCAAAATATAAATTAAATTAGAAAAAGTAATAAAATCAATCCATACAAATTGACAGAGCTCCTAACTTTAACAGTGGAGGTTTAGTTGCTCATGGAATGTAGAATGAAAATTTGTATAAAATTCCCTAATGGAATCCCTCTAATGTAATCTAATGTGTTGTGATCTGTGAATAGAAGAGAAGTCTCTCCTATTTATAACTAATCCTAATTAATTTAAAATCTAATTAAAAAATAATATCTTTTCCTAAAAGATAAGATTTGAATTTAAATTTGAATTAATTTACAGATCTTCAGTTGATGGGTGGGGACCACTTGCTTTGTCCATTCTACAGCTTCTAATATGTGTTTTCTGGGCTGGAAAGTGGGTCAAAACAGCCCAGAATTCGCCTCCAACGTCATTTGTATTTTTACAGCTTCTAATATGTGACGCGTTCGCGTCGTCCACGCGCTCACATCATTTGTGCAGATTCCAGTCCACGCGTTCGCGTCAGGCACGCGATTGCGTCATTGTGATTTCTCCATTCCGCGCGGTCGCGTGAGCCATACGTCTGCATCGGTCTTCGCTGGTCATCTCTTTGGTTTCTTCTTTTTCTCTGCAGAAACTTCATCAAATCCCTCCGAATGCTACCTAAAATAAATAAAATTGCACAAAACTCAAAATAGCATCCATAGTGGCTAAAATATAATTAATTCTAAATTAAACTCAACAATTTAGATGCAAATTCACTAGGAAAAGATGGATAAGATGCTCACGCATCAGTCTGCTGGCTCTCCATATGCTCCATGGGATCTTCATCAGAGATATAATCTTCAGTGACCATATCTATAATTTCATATGGGTTCAGCTTATCCAAACCATCACTCATAAGCCTATCCTTATAAGAAGGTTTATTGCTGGTTGTTGCAATATTATCAACCAGTATTCCTCCCATAGGTGTACCTTTTGATTCCTCCATAGCAAATTCTGGTGCCTCTTCTTCTTTTTGGGTAACCTCCATAGTGTTTTTTGATAGCTATTTGCCATTCATTTTTACTTTTTTTGTGCTCCTTTCTACCTGATCCTCCTCTTTTGGTGATCTTTTTCAGGTTCAGGGCTAATTGTTACTGTATTCAGATAGAGCATTTTTGAAGAATTTTTTATAATAGTATATAAGAATTTATTATTCTGTATTTATATATAATAGAAGAGCAATAAATAGTCCAATATTAGACAAATAGAGTATTTTATGCTTGATAAGTATTAAATCCCATTTACTTGACAAATGACACCAAAAAAATTAATTTTCTTCTTTCTTGATCTGTTCGTATACTAGCTTGGCCGCCATTTTGTCCGACAAATTGAGGAAAAAAATCAAATTTGAGTGAGAAATCAAATTTTAGACCTGATTTATTTCTCTTCCCTAATTCTTCTCTTGTTTATTTTGATAACTATTAACTTCTTATAATACTCTACCACACAAAACCTTACGCTATAATTATAAATAAAAGGTGATGAGGTATTATGACCTCTAAAAAAAGTACATACGTATATTTGAAGGATAATAATATCGCTAGGAGACTGTGAAAAAAAGGACATAACCAATAATTGCATCACACTCGAATGTCGATGATATACGAAAACGACAGAAAGATAAAGCCGACTAGATAATATAATACAGTCCAGAAAGATACAAAATACAACCTGTTTATCCAAAGTTAACCTCTAAGAGGGATATATAATTACAATATACAAAAATGAAAACAACATCTAAATACATAATAAAAATCTAAAAGACGATCTTCGCTTCTGAGAAGAAATAGGCACAGCCAACAAGATACACCGCATCTTGTATATGCAAGATTAAGAATTTTCACAATGGGTGAGAACATCATCTTTTCAAATTCTCAGTAGAGTAATAATTTCAAATAGAAATAATGTAAAAAGATATGAACCCGCTAGGCAATCCTATCCACCAATCAACTAAGTTTAAGAATAGGGTCCTTTCTAATCCAAACAGGGTAAATAGACTAAGTCTCAGCCCTTGTCAAATGTCGCTGTTCCATGGGTTACCTGAAACTAAAGGTCAATATCGGATGAGATCTTCAGTTGTGACCGGAGCTGTCGTGTCCGACTTGTTGGAATTGGCGGTGCTGCTGATCCTTCGTCACTGGAGGGTGGTGGTACCTGCAAGAGACTCTGATGCTTAAGTTAGCACGTGCTTTAGGCAGAATTTTATGTAAAATCAGAGTATGAGTTATACCTGGGTGCTCCACTGTATTTATAGTAGTGTGGGGGGTCCTTTAAGATAAGTTAGTTATCTTATCTTATATTTAGGGGAATCGCCTTATCTTTTTAGGCTTAGCCACCTATAAAGTGGGATGTGTTCCTTCCTTTGGGCCTGCTTGGGCCTTTGTGATTTGGCCGAACTCTTTAAGGAGAGGTCAGTGGTGATCCAACCTTAAGAGGTCGGTCGCTTGTGTCTTCAGTCAGCCCGGGTTGCATAGCTCGACCCAGGATATGAAAAGTGCCCCTGCTCAAGTTCGATCTTTCCCTTGAGGTCGTGTCTTTAGACTTCGAGCCCTTTTGAGGAAGTCATGCTTGAGCATTTGCCTTTAGCCGATCTCCTGTATAATTCCTACTGGAATTGCTTGAATGGGAAACGTTTCTTTATTTCTTCTTTTAATTGTAGCGCGCGTTGCGCTTGCCTTGGGAATGTGCGAGGGTTTCAAAAACTCATTAATTAGGTTTTTAACCCTTTTCCGTTTTGTTTCCCTCTTTATTTCGAAGAGAATTTGAACTTAGCCCTTTTCTTCTTCTTCTCCCTTCTCTTTCTTCCGAAAAGACCCTTCTTTTCTCAATTATCACTTTTGTCTCAAGCTTTTTCTCCTTCTTCTGGATTTTCTCTCTTGGAGCGTTCGCGCATTTTGTTTGTTTAGCAAAAAGAATCTTCCTTTCTGCTTGCCCCTTGGGTCAAGATTACATCCTTTTGGGATTTTTCTTTCCAATAGCGGCTGTTCGTGTTTTACTTGCTCGCGCATTCGTCTCTCTGCCTTCTTCTTTTCCAGGTTCATTATTTTATTCTGAACTTCCTTGCATTATTTTTCTATTTTACTTCCAATGATGATTGTTGCATGTGTTACTTTTGCACAAAGTTTTCGTATTGTTGATCATTGTATGCTTTTGTTGAAAGTCGCAATCCTTTTACCTCTCTGTTTGTTGATATCTGGGCTTCTATTTGTTTCTTTGTGTTTTTCTTCTGTTTAAGAGAGTTAAGGTTTATTGTGCTCTGTACTTGTTGCCTCCAAAGGGTGCCCCCAGACTTTTGGTGGTGATTACATTTTTTCCTCTACGAATCCTGGGGGGCCCTTTTGTTGCTGTACCTGCTGTTTGTTGGCTGTTTCTTGCTTATTTGCTTTTGTCCGAGTTGTTTTGGTAGTGACTTTTTGTTTTTCTTACTTGTAGGGATAGTTGGTCTATGTCTTCGCGTAAAAACATTATCGAGATGTCCACCAAAGTTCCTGCTGGTATGGCTGATTAGCTAGATTCAATAGCCCTGATGTGTGTGACTGTGGCTGATCCCGAGTACTGTGAGAGGCTTAGAAGGTTTCATAGGATTTGTAGCAATAGGGATGATGAAAAGAACTATGAGTTGTTGTCACCTGACCCTGAGGAGAGGGTTAGTTTCCCTTCTCTAACTCAGGGAGAACGTCCCTTCTTCTATGCTTATGACTACTTTTTTAGTCTATTGAATATTACCATCCCCTTTTCTGCTTTCAAGACCGACCTGTTATGGTCTTGTAATGTGGCCCCTTCTCAACTCCATCCGAACTCATGGGGTTTTATAAAGATTTTTCAATTGTTGTGTCAAGAATTGGGAGTCCGACCTACCGTAACTCTCTTTCTGTATCTTTTTGTGTTGACAAAGCCTGAGGTAGCTAAGAAGAAAGCTTCTTGGATTCTATTTCGAGCTACTCAAGGGAGGAAAGTGTTCTCTATGTTTGATGAGTCCTTTAGGGACTTTAAGAATTACTATTTCAAGATTCGAGCTGTTGAGGGTGTTCACCCTTTTTTCTTTGATGAGAACAATGAGCCCACCTTCCCCTTATGTTGGCAAGAAAATCTAGTAGTAACTAAGTATTCTTGGAAAAGTTTGGATGAGTTCGAGCAGGCCTTTGTGGGTGTCTTAGAGGAGCACTAGGGGGAACCTCCTTATTTGGACACCAAGAGGTTTTCTGGGAGATCCTTCCCTTCTTTGTGTTGAACTTGGTAGTGCCCGACTTCTTTTCAGATAGTTTTTCTTCTATTGTAGTTGAATCTTATCCCTTTCTATTTGTAACTTGTTTTCCTAGCTTCTTTTTCAGAGATGGTAAAATCTTCCAATTCCATGAAGGCCTTCCGTAAGGCCAAGAAGGCGACGACTGCGCAAAATATGTCGGTGAAGACCTCAGGAGAGGGGTCTTCTCAAGTGCCTCCAAAGAAGGTTACTTCTGATACTGCCAGGCCAAGGAAGATCATCCTGACCCCACAAGTTCGGATGCTTCCATCTGACCCTATTCAGCCGACCTCTGGTGCTACCTCCTCTCCTACTGCTGCTGGTCCTCCCCCAAAGCAACAAAAAACTCTTGGTTCTTATGATCTGAATGATAAAGAGTTTGACGGTATGGCCTTTACCACGGAGTTGATTACTCCTCACGGCCAAGTTTCCACCGATGATGTGTCCATCCTTCACTATCTTGATTTTATAACAAGCAATAGTGTTCGGATGGCCAACCTTGGTGCAGCCTTATCTCGAGTTGTCCGAGAATGTCCAATTCGTGCTATTAAAGCCTTCATGGAAGATGCTAAATCTAAGTATAACAGGATCAAGGCTTTAAAGGATGAGTTGGATGCCAAGGTGGTGAAGTTGGAGATTGATGTTGATAAAGAGAAAACTCGGGCTACCGGTGCAGAGGCAACTGTAAATTTGGCTGAGAAAACGACAAAAAAGTACAAGGAGAGCTACACCCGTACATATGCCGAGCTGCTGGAGACTAGGGAAAGGCTTCAGTCTGCCCAGGCTGATTATGCCAAGCTCCAGGGGCACATGGTAGACAGTGTGACTGACGCATATGAGAACTTGAAGGCCCAAGTCCGAGTTCTTGCCCCTGAGCTCGACCTGTCTCTATTTAGTCTGGACAATGTGATGGAGGACGGCAAGATTGTGCCTGTCCTGGATGATGAAGATGAGGGTACTTCTCTTGTACCACCAGGGAAAGCCTCAGCAGCTTCAGCTTCTTCCGTCCCTTCGAGGTCGACCATTCAGAGCCTGAGCCCGATGTGCAGATTCTAAGCCGACCGGATGGAACTGTTAATACTGTCCCGATCTCGATTCCTCCTCCTTCAGCCCAGGATGCTTTTAATGGGGAGAATTTGAATGCTTTATAACTTTTCTGTGTTTATATTATAGTCCGACTTGTGGACTTTTGAACTTGTTTTTTGTAACTCTCTATGTGGTTGACTTCTTTGACATTTGGTTGCTTTCCTAGCAACTTTATTTTGCAAAAACAAAACACTTTCAACTCTGAGACTGCCTTTTAGGTGGCCTTTTAAGTCTTTAATGTTTTAGTATGATAGCTACATTTTGCTAAATGTTTGGAGTTTTACTTTTTTTGCAACCCTTTGAATTTAAGTATTTCCCAGCCTGACCTCCTTTGGGTGAGTTTTCCACTCTTGCCTTTGGGGGTCATGCCTTGTTTTGACTTAGTGTTGGTTGGTTATGTATCAAGTTGGGCAGTCCCTGTGACTTGGTGGCTGGGCTTTTGTCCGATAACTTTTTAGTGTTCTTTCACATAGAACCTTTTTAGTTTTGAACGACTTTTGTAGCCTTATCTTGAGATCGCACCTTTGTTGAATGGAGCTGTTCCCCTAGTTGCTTTTAACCTTTTTGGGCTTTTATTATTTCCTCGAGGTCGTGCTTGCTTTGCGGGGTTGCTCCTTTAGTTGATGTTAGCGCGAGCTTTTTAGTCATTGGTGCATGAAATTGTGATCATCAATGGCGCCATCAACATGGTACGCACAATTGTAATCTCAACTCTTTTATCACAACTTCGCACAACTAACCAGCAAGTGTACTGGGTCGTCCAAGTAATAAACCTTACGCGAGTAAGGGTCGATCCCACAGAGATTGTTGGTATGAAGCAAGCTATGGTCACCTTGTAAATCTTAGTCAGGCAAACTCAAATGGATATGAATGATGAATAAAACATAAAGATAAAGATAGAGATACTTATGTAATTCATTGGTGGGAATTTCAGATAAGCGTATGAAGATGCTTGATCCCTTCCGTCTCTCTGCTTTCCTACTGCCTTCATCTAATCCTTCTTACTCCTTTCCATGGCAAGCTGTATGCAAGGGTTTCACCGTTTTCAGTGGCTACCTCCCATCCTCTCAGTGGAAATGTTCAACGCACCCTGTCACGGCACGGCTATCCATCTGTCGGTTCTCAATCGGGTTGGAATAGAATCCAGTGATTCTTTTGCGTCTGTCACTAACGCCCAGCCCGCAGGAGTTTGAAGCTCGTCACAGTCATTCAATCATTGAATCCTACTCAGAATACCACAGACAAGGTTTAGACCTTCCGGATTCTCTTGAATGCCGCCATCAGTTCTAGCTTATACCACGAAGATTCCGGTTAAAGAATCCAAGAGATATCCACCCAATCTAAGGTAGAATGGAGGTGGTTGTCAGGCACACGTTCATAGGTGAGAATGATGATGAGTGTCACGGATCATCACATTCATCAAGTTGAAGAACAAGTGATATCTTAGAACAAGAACAAGCGGAATTGAATAGAAGAACAATAGTAATTGCATTAATACTCGAGGTACAGCAGAGCTCCACACCTTAATCTATGGTGTGTAGAAACTCCACCGTTGAAAATACATAAGTGATAATGTGATCATTGGCTTCGGCCCCAGAGAGGGAACCAGAAGAACCAAGATGATCTAGACATCTAAAGTGATCAAAAGATGAAAATACAATAGTAAAAGGTCCTATATATAGAGAACTAGTAGCCTAGGGTTTACAGAGATGAGTAAATGACATAAAAATCCACTTCCGGGCTCACTTGGTGTATGCTTGGGCTGAGCATTGAAGCATTTTCGTGTAGAGACTCTTCTTGGAGTTAAACGCCAGCTTTTGTGCCAGTTTGGGCGTTTAACTCCCACCTTGGTGCCAGTTTCGGCGTTTAACGCTGGGAATTCTGAGGGTGACTTTGAACGCCGGTTTGAGCCATCAAAGCTTGGGCAAAGTATGGACTATCATATATTTCTGGGCCCAGGATGTCTACTTTCCAACGCCGTTGAGAGCGCGCCAATTAGGCTTCTGTAGCTCCAGAAAATCCACTTCGAGTGCAGGGAGGTCAGAATCCAGCAGCATCTACAGTCCTTTTTAGTCTCCAAATCAGATTTTTGCTCAGGTCCCTCAATTTCAGCCAGAAAATACCTGAAATCACAGAAAAACACACAAACTCATAGTAAAGTCCAAAAAAGTGAATTTTAAATAAAAACTAATAAAAATATACTAAAACTAACTAGATCATACTAAAAACATACTAAAAACAATGCCAAAAAGCGTACAAATTATCCGCTAATCACAACACCAAACTTAAATTGTTGCTTGTCCTCAAGCAACTGAAAATCAAATAAGATAAAAAGAAGAGAATATGCAATGAATTCCAAAAACATCTATGAAGATCAGTATTAATTAGATGAGCGGGGCTTTTAGCTTTTTGCCTCTGAATAGTTTTGGCATCTCACTCTATCCTTTGAAATTCAGAATGATTGGCTCCTTTAGGAACTCAGAATCCAGATAGTGTCATTGATTCTCCTAGTTAAGTATGATGATTCTTGAACACAGCTACTTTATGAGTCTTGGCCGTGGCCCAAAGCACTCTGTCTTCCAGTATTACCACCAGATACATACATGCCACAGACACATAATTGGGTGAACCTTTTCAGATTGTGACTCAGCTTTGCTAGAGTCCCCAATTAGAGGTGTCCAGGGTTGTTAAGCACACTCTTTTTGCCTTGGATCACAACTTTATTTCTTTCTTTTTTTTTCGTTTTCTTTTCTCCCTTTTTTCGTTTTTCTCCTTCTCTTTTTTTTTTGTATTTACTGCTTTTTCTTGCTTCAAGAATCATTTTTATGATTTTTCAGATCCTCAGTAACATGTCTCCTTTTTCATCATTCTTTCAAGAGCCAACATTCATGAACCACAAATTCAAAAGACATATGCATTGTTCAAGCATACATTCAGAAAACAAAAGTATTGCCACCACATCAAAATAATTAAACTGTTATAAAATTCAAAATTCATGCAATTCTTCTCTTTTTCAATTAAGAACATTTTTCATTTAAGAGAGGTGATGGATTCATAGGACATTCATAACTTTAAGGCATAGACACTAAGACACTAATGATCACAAGACACAAACATAGATAAACATAAGCATAATTTTCGAAAAACAGAAAAATAAAGAACAAGGAAATTAAAGAACGGGTCCACCTTAGTGATGGCGGCTTGTTCTTCCTCTTGAAGATCCTATGGAGTGCTTGAGCTCCTCAATGTCTCTTCCTTGTCTTTGTTGCTCCTCTCTCATGATTCTTTGATCTTCTCTAATTTCATGGAGGAGAATGGAATGTTCTTGGTGCTCCACCCTTAGTTGTCCCATGTTGGAACTCAATTCTCCTAGGGAGGTGTTTAGTTGCTCCCAATAGTTTTGTGGAGGAAAGTGCATCCCTTGAGGCATCTCAGGGATTTGATGATGAGAGGGGTCTCTTGTTTGCTCCATCCTCTTCTTAGTGATGGGCTTGTCCTCATCAATGGGGATGTCTCCCTCTATGTCAACTCCAACTGAATAACAGAGGTGACAAATGAGATGAGGAAAGGCTAACCTTGCCAAGGTAGAGGACTTGTCCGCCACCTTATAAAGTTCTTGGGATATAACCTCATGAACTTCTATTTCTTCTCCAATCATGATGCTATGAATCATGATAGCCCGGTCTACAGTAACTTCGGACCGGTTGCTAGTGGGAATGATTGAGCGTTGGATAAACTCCAACCATCCTCTAGCCACGGGCTTGAGGTCGTGCCTTCTCAATTGAACCGGCTTTCCTCTTGAATCTCTCTTCCATTGGGCGCCCTCTTCACAAATGACTGTGAGGACTTGGTCCAACCTTTGATCAAAGTTGACCCTTCTAGTGTAAGGGTGTTCATCTCCTTGCATCATGGGCAAGTTGAATGCCAACCTTACATTTTTCGGACTAAAATTCAAGTATTTCCCCCGAACCATAGTAAGCCAATTCTTTGGGTCCGGGTTCACACTTTGATCATGGTTCTTGGTGATCCATGCATTGGCATATAACTCTTGAACCATCAAGATTCCGACTTGTTTAATGGGGTTGGTAAGAACTTCCCAACCTCTTCTTCGGATCTCATGTCGGATCTCCGGATATTCACTCTTTTTGAGTTTGAAAGGGACCTCGGGGATCACCTTCTTCAAGGCCACAACTTCATAGAAGTGGTCTTGATGCACCCTTGAGATGAATCTCTCCATCTCCCATGACTCGGAGGTGGAAGCTTTTGCCTTCCCTTTCCTCTTTCTAGAGGTTTCTCCGGCCTTGGATGCCATAAATGGTTATGGAAAAACAAAAGCAATGCTTTTACCACACCAAACTTAAAAGGGTTGCTCGTCCTTGAGCAAAAGAAGAAAGAAGAGAGTAGAAGAAGAAGAAATAGAGGAGATGGAGATGGCCTAGTGGTACAGCCAAAGGGGGAAGAAGTAGTGTTTAGGTTGTGTGAAAATGAAGGAGTGAAGATGAGTTTATATAGGAGTGGGGGGAGGGGTAGGGCTCGGTCATGTATGGTTGGATTTGGGTGGGAAAGTGGTTTGAATTTGAATGGTGAGATAGGTGGGGTTTTATGAATGATGGATGTGAGTGGTGAAGAGAAAGATGGGATTTGATAGGTGAAGGGTTTTTGGGAAAGAGGGGTTGAGGTGATTGGTGAATGGGTGAAGAAGAGAGAGGGTGGTGGGATAGGTGGGGATCCTGTGGGGTCCACAGATCCTGAGGTGTCAAGGAAAAGTCATCCCTGCACCAAGTGGCGAGCAAAATCGCTCTTTGTGCCAATTCTGGCATTAAACGCCGGGCTGGTGCCCATTTCTGGCGTTTAACGCCAAGTTCTTGCCCTTTACTGGCATTTAACGCCAGTCTGGTGCCCCTTTCTGGCGTTAAACGCCCAAAATGGTGCCAGACTGGGCGTTAAAAGCCCATCTACTAGCCTTACTGGCGTTTAAACGCCAGCAAGATCTTCCTCCAGGGTGTGCTATTTTTCTTTCTGTTTTTCATTCTGTTTTTGCTTTTTCAATTGATTTTGTGACTTCTCATGATCATCAACCTACAGAAAACATAAAATAACAAAAGAAAAATAAATAAAATATAACATTGGGTTGCTGAAAAACCCCATTTTGAGGGTTTATCTTGTGCTTAATTTAGGGGATTTTATAACCTTTTACCCACATTTATTCAATGAAATAGCATGGTTTTATAACTTCTCCTTTAATTGTGCTTAAGAGTGAAAACATGCTTTTTAGGCCTTAAAATAGCTAAATCTAATTCACCTTAGATGCCTTGATATGTTTGTTAAGTGATTTAAGGTTTAGGAGGCAAAGATTGGATCAAGGGAATGAAGAAAGAAGCATGAAAAGTTGGAGAACTCATGAAGAAATGAAAGAACCGGAAAGTTGTCAAGCCGACCTCTTCGCACTTAAACGACCATAACTTGAGCTACAGAGGTCCAAATGATGCGGTTCCAGTTGGGTTGGAAAGCTAACATCCGGGGCTTCGAAATGATATAAATTTTGCCATATGTTGCTTCGCGTTCAGGGGCGCGCACGCGCACTTTACGCGCGCGCGCCGATTCTGTCCGTGACCCACTTTAATGAAATCGTCCCCAGCGGTTTTAGGAGTCTTGTGGGCCCAATCCAACTCATTTCTGATGCTATTTAAGTCAAGGATTGAAGAGGGATGAGACATCTAGTTACCATTAGTTTAGTTAGTAGTTAGAATTAGTTTCTAGAGAGAGAAGCTCTCACTTCTCTCTAGGATTAGGATTAGGATTAGGTTTAGTTCTTAGATCTAGATTTTAATTCATCTTCTTCTACTTCTATCTTCTCAATTCTTTGTTGCTACATTCATCTTCTTCTACTCTTTTATTGTAATTTCCTTTATGTTGTTCTTATGCTTTGTTGTAGATCTACTATTGTTCCTTCCATTTTCTTCCAATTCAATAAGAGGTAATTCATAATAATTGTTCTTCTTTGCTTTTCTATTGTTGATCTCTTGCCTTTGTAGTTAGATCTCTCTTTAATTCTTGCAATTTATGTTGTTTACTTTTATTGCCTTTCATGTGTTTGTTGAAATGCCTCTTCTAGATTTAGTGTAGATTTTGTTCCTCTTGGCCTAGGTAGAGTAATTAGTGACACTTGAGTTATCTAATTCCTTTGTTGATTGATAGTTGGAGAGATTGCTAATTGGTTTGGAGTGCACTAAAGCTAGTCTTTCCTTGGGAGTTGGCTAGAACTTGTGGCTCAAGTCAATTCATCCACTTGACTTTCCTTTATTTAGTAAGGGTTAACTAAGTGGTAGCAATGAACAATTCTCATCACAATTGAGAAGGATAACTAGGATAGGACTTCTAATTTTCATACCTTGCCAAGAGCCTTTTATAGTTGTTAGTTTATTTTCATTGCCATTTACTTTTCATGCTTCTTATCCAAAACCCCAAAATAACTCTAAACCAATAACAAGACACTTTATTGTAATTCCTAGGGAGAACGACCCGAGGTTTAAATACTTCGGTTATTAATTTTAGGGGTTTGTACTTGTGACAAACAAATTTTTGTATGAAAGGATTATTGTTTGGTTTAGAAACTATACTTTACAACGAGATTTCATTAGTGAAATTCTAAACCGTCAAAAATCCAATCGTCAAAATGGCGCCGTTGCCGGGGAATTGTAATGGTGTTATGTTATTGGTTATTGTATATATGTGAATAGTGTGAATAGCTTGCTTTTTGCTTTAATTGCTAGTTGTAGAATTTTGTTTCTCTTGTTTTCTATTAGCTTTTGTTTTTACTTTCTCTTACTATCATGAATTCTCACTTTGGCTATGAGTGTAGTTACAATTATGTTGTAGGTGATGAGGACTATAATGAAGTTGTGTATCAAGGATGGGATAATCAAAGGTTGGAAGAGCCATATGCATATGATCAATCCTCATGGCAACAACCCCCACCAATGCACTATGAAGAAGAGCCATTCTATGATGCATACCAATCAAATGGCTATGGTGAATCTCCTTGTGATTTTCAAGAACCACCACCATATGCCTATGATCCATATCCTCAACATGACCCTCAACCACACTCACAAGCCTATTTTCAACAAACACCTCTATATGACCATGATCATTACCCACCATACCAACCTCCTTTTGAACCATATGAGCCATACATGGAACCACAATTCCAAGATTACTCCCAAGAACCACCTCAATACACACCACCACCTTACCAAGAAGAACCACCTTCCTATAATGAACCCTCTCTCCAAGACAATGAACCCTCTTATCCACCCCAATCTCTAATAGATGAAACCCTTGATGTTATTCTTCAAGGGTAAGATGAAATGAAAAGGGATGTGCAACAATTTGTAGCTACCATGACCAAGGTAGTAAATCATTTAGCCTCCCAATGCTTGAATATTCAAGGAACTCCTATAGCTACATGTGAAAGATCCAAGGAAGAGCATAGCATGAAGGAGAGATTGGAGACTCCGGTGGAGAAGGAGGAAGGCTACTTTGTGTTAGAACAATTGGAGAAGCCTATGATTATTGAAGAAAAGGAAGAAGTGGTTGAAGACTTAGGAGATGCGGAACCTCCATGGGAAGCTAAAATCAAAGAAAATCCCTCCAAGAAGAGTAAATTTGATGTTGAGGAGGAATGTGCACAACCTCCAAGGCATATCCCATATGAAGACTTGGAAGGAGTAAAGCAAGAATTGAGTTCCCTTGGTGATGAAGATCATGCATCCAATCTTCTTGGTGAAGAATCCTTTGAATTTGAAGAACCTTCTCCCAATGAATTTGAACGTGATGTGGAGGTAGATTTCTCTCAACCTCCCATTTATGACTTGAGTGATGGAGAAGAGTTAGATGAAGTTGATGAACAAAGAATTGAGAATGAAGAAGTTTATGAAGAGGTGGAGATTGACAAGGAAGCAAACAAGGGAGTAGAGCTTGCAAGCACATTGGAAGTACCTCTCCCCAAGCCACCACCATCCACTCTCTCATTCAAGTGGGTAAATTCCTTATACTCAAGCTTTATTATTCCCCTTGAATATGGTTTGCTTGAAACGGATGGTCAACTTAGATATATTTGTGGCTTTAAGAGTAAAAAGGAGATGGTTAGTGGTTGGAAATTCCATCCTAGGTTCACCATGGTTACATGTCCAAAGCTTGATAGCAAAGGTTGGTGTATAACTAAAGTACATGGGTCTAGAAGGATGTTTGGTCACTTTGTTGAGAATTCACCTTACTCACCACCCACATGGATTAATGATAATCAACTTGGAGATGGGTGTGAAGACAAAATATGGGATCCGGGAACACATGAGGATCAACATTGGGAGCCCATGGTTTGTGAAGAACTCCATCAAAGCTTGGAGATATTAATCTTGAATGATGGAGCTTATTGGAAGTCCAAGCATTGGTGGAAGTTCCAAGATGAGTACAAGCACAAGCCACCTTGAGAGGAGCTCCCCATAAGTCCAACTTAAGGACAATAAATAAAAGTGCTAGGTGGGAGACACCCCACCATGGTAAAATCTTTTCATTTTCTCTTTTGAATATATGGGTAGAATTAGTTTAATTTCATGTTTTGGTAGTTTGTTAAGTGCATTTGATAGTTTAGTATGTTAAATAAGGTTTTATAGTGTTTTGGTAGCTATTTGGAAGTTTGGAATGCTTGGATTGGTGTAAAAACATACCAAAAACAGAGCACCATCCACGCGTACGCGCACTGCACGCGTACGCGTACATTGAGCATTTTCGACCATCCACGCGAGCGCGCCATGC
Source organism: Arachis hypogaea (assembly GCF_003086295.3). Classification (NCBI taxonomy): domain Eukaryota; kingdom Viridiplantae; phylum Streptophyta; class Magnoliopsida; order Fabales; family Fabaceae; genus Arachis; species Arachis hypogaea. The sequence continues at coordinate 84,702,159 of NC_092045.1, read as the reverse complement.
ACGCGTACGCGTGGGTTGAGAAGTTCCACCTTCCATGCATTAACCCGAGAGTTAGGCCCGCACTGTGCGCGCGTCGTGCCTTTAGCACAACCCCACTTGCGCGTACGCGCACATGACGCGTACGCGCACATGACGCGTACGCGCCACTCTCAAAATAAGCCATTGACGCGGGCGCGCCATGTGCGCGTACGCGTGGATGCCCTTCCTTCACTACATTTCTTTTCTTCTCATTTTTCCATTTCTTTCCTTCTCCTTTCTTCTTTCCTTCTTCTACCCCTCATCCAACACTTCCAAACACCATGGATAACCATTTATTTTAGTTAGTTAATTAGTTAGTTGGTTAGTTAATTAGTTAGTTTTAGTTTTGTTTTCATTTTATTTTCTCTCCTTTCATCATAAGTGTTGGATTATTGACTTTGTTTACTACACATTGTTGCCTCCTTATTGCCTAAATGCTAATTTAGCATTAATGTTTTTAGATAATCTTTGTTGGATCCTATGATTGAGGTTATATTTTGCTACTTGGTCTTGAGTTTTTCATGCTTATCTTTTGAAAAATACCAAGTGATAAGAATTGCCTTCGAGCTTGTAACTCTTCTTGAATTACATGATTTGGCCACCATGTGATTTGAGCCTTATTTTGTGATTAGGCAACCTCTTGATGATGGATGATGATGTGCATTTACTTTAATGCATGGTATTTAATGATCATATGCATCCATATACTTTAGCTTGAATGCTTCCATGCTTCTTTAATGCTTGTTTTACCTTACAAGTTTACTTAAAGCATCTCAAGCACACTAGAATGAGTAAAGTGCATGCTTCTTTTGTGACATAACTTTTATGCTAATGTGTGTTCTAAACCGCGCAATTTAGAATTCACACACCTATTTGTCATTAATGTCACACTAATTCACTCACTCAATTCTAGTGATTCACCGTATTCCAACAATGTATGCTTCCTTGTTTTTATATCTTCTCATCTTATGGTGTTATATTTTTGTTTTTCATGAACAATGCACCACAAGCAAACATGGAAGCAAGACTAAGAACATGCAGCAATTTGGAGAGTCGCCGTACCCCCTTGCTCATCTTTGAGTGCACCGAGGACGGTGCAAACTTTTAAGTGTGGGGAGGTCGTCCGACCGTTCGACGATTTTGGGTGACAAGTTTCTAACCCCAACACTTTTGCATTTCATTCTAGGATTTTAGGATTTTTACTTGCATTCTCTTAATTTTTGCATATGTATACACAATAAGCTTAGTCAAAATAATGAAATTTTTCAAGGATTTCTATCTATAGGGCACCAATTGATTTGAGTGAAAACTTTTCATAGAACTTGCTTGAATTATATATCTTGTGGATCATGTTTTTGAGCTAAGAACACAAGCTTGTGAGATTTGAGCCTAATGGTGTGGTTACATCCTATAACCACTTATTTTCCTTCTTGTGTGCATTATTCTCTTTCTATGAATGTAATCTTTAATTTGTTTGATTCTTTATGTCCATTATCTTGTGTATTCATGCATTTATATGATTGAGGCCATCAATTCATTTAGCTCACTTACCCAAATGGCCTTACCTTTTATCTTCCTTTGTTAGCCAATTTGAGCCTACGATTAACCCACTTGTTCCTAATTTTAGCACATTACAAGCCTTGAAGCGGAAAACAATAAATGTCCTTATTTGGATCTTTGATTAGCTTAGGCTAGTGTGTGTGAGTATCATTCAAGTGTGGGAACCTTGGGACATTGGGTGAATAAAAGGATAGTTTTGTATTACTATTGGAAATATTGGGAATTGGGTACATACTCATGTATTGATCAAATGTAAAACCTTATGCATTGAGGTTCTTGTATATAGAAAGAAAAAAATGAGAAAAAAAAGAAAAAGAAAAGAAAAATAATATGGAAAAGAAAAAAAAAGAAAAAAATAGAAAAAGAAAGAAAAAGAAGAAAAAGAAAGAAATAAAAAGGGGACAAAATGCCCCAAATCAAAGTATAGTCCAATAAAATCAATGCATAGGTGTTGTGAAATTAAAAAGGAATACATGAGTATGTGAAAAAGTGAGGAATGGGTAGAACTTAATTGTATAGGATGTCATAGGTTAGGTGGGAAGTTTAAGCTTATCAAAGATTCAAATTTCAAACTCACTTAACCAAATATGCATCCTACCTTGACCCTAGCCCCATTACAACCTAAAGAAAAGACCTCATGATACTTGTATGCATGCATGAAATATATGTCGATTGTTAGAAGAAAAACAAATCTTAGAAAGCATGATTAGGAGAGAATTGAGTGAATCAACCCTAACACTTGAGTGAATAGAGTGCAAATACATCCGGTGAGGGTTTGATGCTCAATTACATGTTTCCACCAATGATCATCTCCTTTCATGCAAGTTTGTAAAAATATTTAATAGCTCAATTCAATTGTGGTTTGGCATGGTTATTAATACCTTTTGCCCTTGTGCTTATATATGCTTCTTGGGAATTAATTTATTTTGACCAAGCAATTGCATTCATTTAGATAGTTGCATATAGGTAGATTGCATTTAGTTAGTTTTCATTGAATAAATGCCATACCCTTACTTCATTCTTGGTTTAAGCATGAGGACATGCTTGGTTTAAGTGTGGGGAGGTTGACAAACCCCATTTTGAGGGTTTATCTTGTGCTTAATTTAGGGGATTTTATAACCTTTTATCCACATTTATTCAATGAAATAGCATGGTTTTATAACTTCTCCTTTAATTGTGCTTAAGAGTGAAAACATGCTTTTTAGGCCTTAAAATAGCTAAATCTAATTCACCTTGATTCCATTAGATGCCTTGATATGTTTGTTAAGTGATTTAAGGTTTAGGAGGCAAATATTGGATCAAGGGAATGAAGAAAGAAGCATGAAAAGTTGGAGAACTCATGAAGAAATGAAAGAACCGGAAAGCTGTCAAGCCGACCTCTTTGCACTTAAACGACCATAACTTGAGCTACAGAGGTCCAAATGATGCGGTTCCAGTTGGGTTGGAAAGCTAACATCCGGGGCTTCGAAATGATATAAATTTTGCCATATGTTGCTTCGCGTTCAGGGGCGCGCACGCGCACTTTACGCGCGCGCGCCGATTCTGTCCGTGACCCACTTTAATGAAATCGTCCCCAGCGGTTTTAGGAGTCTTGTGGGCCCAATCCAACTCATTTCTGATGCTATTTAAGTCAAGGATTGAAGAGGGATGAGACATCTAGTTACCATTAGTTTAGTTAGTAGTTAGAATTAGTTTCTAGAGAGAGAAGCTCTCACTTCTCTCTAGGATTAGGATTAGGATTAGGTTTAGTTCTTAGATCTAGATTTTAATTCATCTTCTTCTACTTCTATCTTCTCAATTCTTTGTTGCTACATTCATCTTCTTCTACTCTTTTATTGTAATTTCCTTTATGTTGTTCTTATGCTTTGTTGTAGATCTACTATTGTTCCTTCCATTTTCGTCCAATTCAATAAGAGGTAATTCATAATAATTGTTCTTCTTTGCTTTTCTATTGTTGATCTCTTGCCTTTGTAGTTAGATCTCTCTTTAATTCTTGCAATTTATGTTGTTTACTTTTATTGCCTTTCATGTGTTTGTTGAAATGCCTCTTCTAGATTTAGTGTAGATTTTGTTCCTCTTGGCCTAGGTAGAGTAATTAGTGACACTTGAGTTATCTAATTCCTTTGTTGATTGATAGTTGGAGAGATTGCTAATTGGTTTGGAGTGCACTAAAGCTAGTCTTTCCTTGGGAGTTGGCTAGAACTTGTGGCTCAAGTCAATTCATCCACTTGACTTTCCTTTATTTAGTAAGGGTTAACTAAGTGGTAGCAATGAACAATTCTCATCACAATTGAGAAGGATAACTAGGATAGGACTTCTAATTTTCATACCTTGCCAAGAGCCTTTTATAGTTGTTAGTTTATTTTCATTGCCATTTACTTTTCATGCTTCTTATCCAAAACCCCAAAATAACTCTAAACCAATAACAAGACACTTTATTGTAATTCCTAGGGAGAACGACCCGAGGTTTAAATACTTCGGTTATTAATTTTAGGGGTTTGTACTTGTGACAAACAAATTTTTGTATGAAAGGATTATTGTTTGGTTTAGAAACTATACTTTACAACGAGATTTCATTAGTGAAATTCTAAACCGTCAAAAATCCAATCGTCAGTTGCCTCCCAACAAGCGCTTCTTTAATGTCAATAGCTTGACAGAGGGCTCTCATGGAGCCTCACAGATGCTCAGAGCAATGTCGGAACCTCCTAACACCAAACTTAGAGTTTGAATGTGGGGGTTTCAACACCAAACTTAGAAGGTGGTTGTGGTCTCCCAACACCAAACTTAGAGTTTGACTGTGGGGGCTCTGTTTGGCTCTATTTTGAGAGAAGCTCTTCATGCTTCCTCTCTATGGTGACAGAGGGATATCCTTGAGCCTTAAACACCAAGGATTCTTCATTCACTTGAATGATTAATTCTCCTCTATCAACATCAATCACAGCCTTTGCTGTGGCTAGGAAGGGTCTGCCAAGGATGATGGATTCATCCATGCACTTTCCAGTCTCTAGGACTATGAAATCATCAGGGATGTAATGGTCTTCAACTTTTACCAGAACATCCTCTACAAGTCCATAAGCTTGTTTTCTTGAATTGTCTGCCATCTCTAGGGAGATTTTTGCAGCTTGCACCTCAAAGATCCCTAGCTTTTCCATTACAGAGAGAGGCATGAAGTTTACACTTGACCCTAGGTCACACAAGGCCTTCTTGAAGGTCATGGTGCCTATGGTACAAGGTATTGAAAACTTCCCAGGATACTGTCTCTTTTGAGGTAATTTCTGCCTAGACAAGTCATCCAGTTCTTTGGTGAGCAAAGGGGATTCATCCTTCCAAGTCTCATTTCCAAATAACTTATCATTTAGCTTCATGATTGCTCTAAGGTATTTAGCAACTTGCTCTTCAGTGACATACTCATCCTCTTCAGAGGAAGAATACTCATCAGAGCTCATGAATGACAGAAGTATGTCCAATGGAATCTCTATGGTCTCATTTTGAGCCTCAGATTCCCATGGTTCCTCATTGGGGAACTCATTGGAGGTCAGTGGACGTCCATGGAGGTCTTCCTCAGTGGCGTTCACTGCCTCTCCCTCCTCTCCAAATTCGGCCATGTTGATGGCCTTGCACTCTCCTTTTGGATTTTCTTCTGTATTGCTTGGAAGAGTACTAGGAGGGAGTTCAGTAATTTTCTTACTCAGCTGACCCACTCGTGCCTCCAAATTTCTAATGGAGGACCTTGTTTCAGTCATGAAACTTTGAGTGGTTTTGATTAGATCAGAGACCATGGTTGCTAAGTCAGAGGTGTTCTGCTTAGAACTCTCTGTCTGTTGCTGAGAAGATGATGGAAAAGGCTTGCCATTGCTAAACCTGTTTCTTCCACCATTATTATTGTTGAAACCTTGTTGAGGTCTCTGTTGATCCTTCCATGAGAGATTTGGATGATTTCTCCATGAAGGATTATAGGTGTTTCCATAGGGTTCTCCCATGTAATTCACCTCTTCCATTGAAGGGTTCTCAGGATCATAAGCTTCTTCTTCAGATGAAGCCTCCTTAGTACTACCTGGTGCATTTTGCATTCCAGACAGACTTTGAGAAATCATATTGACTTGCTGAGTCAATATTTTGTTCTGAGCCAATATGGCATTCAGAGTGTCAATCTCAAGAACTCCTTTCTTCTGATTAGTCCCATTGTTCACAGGATTCCTTTCAGAAGTGTACATGAATTGGTTATTTGCAACCATTTCAATCAGCTCTTGAGCTTCTGTAGGCGTCTTCTTCAGATGAAGAGATCCTCCAGCAGAGCTATCCAAAGACATCTTGGACAGTTCGGACAGACGATCATCGAAAATACCTATGATGCTCCATTCAGAAAGCATATCAGAGGGACACTTTCTGATTAATTGTTTGTATCTTTCCCAAGCTTCATAGAGGGATTCTCCTTCCTTCTGTCTGAAGGTTTGGACTTCCACTCTAAGCTTACTCAATTTTTGAGGTGGAAAGAACTTTACCAAGAAGGCATTGACTAGCTTTTCCCAAGAGTTCAGGCTTTCTTTAGGTTGTGAGTCCAACCATGTTCTAGCTCTGTCTCTTACAGCAAAAGGGAATAGCATAAGTCTGTAGACCTCAGGGTCAACCCCATTAGTCTTGACAGTGTCACAGATTTGCAAGAACTCAGCTAAGAACTGATGAGGATCTTCCAATGGAAGTCCATGGAACTTGCAATTCTGTTGCATTAGAGAATCTAATTGAGGCTTAAGCTCAAAGTTGTTTGCTCCAATGGCAGGGATAGAGATGCTTCTCCCATAGAAGTCGGGTGTAGGTGCAGTAAAGTCACCCAGCACCTTCCTTGCATTGTTGGCATTGTTGTTGTTTTCGGCTGCCATGTGTTCTTCTTCTTTGAAGATTTCTGTTAGGTCCTCTACAGAGAATTGTGCCTTAGCTTCTCTTAGCTTTCGCTTCAAGGTCCTTTCAGGTTCAGGATCAGCCTCAACAAGGATGCTTTTGTCTTTGCTCCTGCTCATATGAAAGAGAAGAGAACAAGAAAATATGGAATCCTCTATGTCACAGTATAGAGATTCCTTGAGGTGTCAGAGGAATAGAAAAATAGAAGGCAGAAGTAGAAGAATTCGAACTTATCAAGAGAGATGGAGTTCGAATTGTTCATTGAGGAATAGTGTTAGTCCACAAATAGAAGGATGTGAGAAGAGGGGAAGTAATTTTCGAAAATTAAGTAAAAGATTTTGAAAATATTTTGAAAAACACTAATTGATTTTCGAAAACCATGATTGAGAAAGAAGTAAAGTGATTTTTGAAAAAGATTTTGAAATAAGAAATTAAAAAGATATGATTGAAAACTATTTTGAAAAAGATGTGATTAGGAAGATATGATTGAAAAGCATTTTAAAAAGATTTGATTTTGAAAATTAATAACTTGGCTATCAAGAAAAGATATGATTCAAACATTAAACCTTTCTCAACAGAAAAGACAACATACTTGAAATGTTGAATCAAATCATTAATTGATAGCAAGTATCCTTGAAAATAGAAAGAAATTGATTTTGAAAAAGATTTGATTGAAAAATTTGATTTGAAAAAGATTTGATTTTGAAAAGATTTTGAAAACTAAAAAAAATTTGATTTGAAAACAAAATCTTCCCTCTTGTGCCATCCTGGCGTTAAACGCCCAGAATGGTGCACATTCTGGCGTTTAACGCCCAAAACTCTACCCTTTTGGGCGTTAAACGCCCAGCCAGGCACCCTTGCTGGCGTTTAAACGCCAGTTTGCCCTTCTTCACTGGGCGTTTTGAACGCCCAGCTTTTTCTGTATAATTCCTCTGCAGTGTATTCTGAATCTTCAATTCTCTGTATTATTGACTTGAAAAGACACAAATTAAAAATATTTTTGGATTTTTAATAATAAGGAATAATCAAAATGCAACTAAAATCAAATAATAATGCATGCAAGACACCAAACTTAGCAGTCTGTATACCATTGACACTAACAAAATGAGAATGCATATGAGAAACATAAAACATTCAAGTCAAGAGAATTCAAAGATCAGAGCAATGAAATCATCAAGAACATCTTGAAGGTCACTTAAGACACATGAATGAATGCAAGAAGAACAAAAACATGCAATTGACACCAAACTTAACATGAGACTCTAGACTCAACAAGAAACATACAATATTTTTGGTTTATATGATTTTAAAATTTTTTTGTGCTTTTTCGAAAATTAAGTGGAAAAGAAAATAAAGGTATCAAAATCCTTAATGAGAATTCCAGGAATCATGCAATGTTAGTCTAAAGCTTCAGTCTATAGAAATTAGACATGGCTAGCCAAGCTTCAGCAGAACATTGCATTCAAGAGCTAAATTGATGAGGATCAATCAGCTTTGGTGATGATAAGAACATCACCTTGAAACACTAGAATTCATTCTTAAGAACTCTGAAAAGAAATACCTAATCTAAGCAACAAAATGAACCGTCAGTTGTCCAAACTCAACAATCCCCGGCAACGGCGCCAAAAACTTGGTGCACGAAATTGTGATCATCAATGGTGCCATCAACATGGTACGCACAATTGTAATCTCAACTCTTTTATCACAACTTCGCACAACTAACCAGCAAGTGTACTGGGTCGTCCAAGTAATAAACCTTACGCGAGTAAGGGTCGATCCCACAGAGATTGTTGGTATGAAGCAAGCTATGGTCACCTTGTAAATCTTAGTCAGGCAAACTCAAATGGATATGAATGATGAATAAAACATAAAGATAAAGATAGAGATACTTATGTAATTCATTGGTGGGAATTTCAGATAAGCGTATGAAGATGCTTGATCCCTTCCGTCTCTCTGCTTTCCTACTGCCTTCATCTAATCCTTCTTACTCCTTTCCATGGCAAGCTGTATGCAAGGGTTTCACCGTTGTCAGTGGCTACCTCCCATCCTCTCAGTGGAAATGTTCAACGCACCTTGTCACGGCACGGCTATCCATCTGTCGGTTCTCAATCGGGTCGGAATAGAATCCAGTGATTCTTTTGCGTCTGTCACTAACGCCCAGCCCGCAGGAGTTTGAAGCTCGTCACAGTCATTCAATCATTGAATCCTACTCAGAATACCACAGACAAGGTTTAGACCTTCCGGATTCTCTTGAATGCCGCCATCAGTTCTAGCTTATACCACGAAGATTCCGGTTAAAGAATCCAAGAGATATCCACCCAATCTAAGGTAGAACGGAGGTGGTTGTCAGGCACACGTTCATAGGTGAGAATGATGATGAGTGTCACGGATCATCACATTCATCAAGTTGAAGAACAAGTGATATCTTAGAACAAGAACAAGCGGAATTGAATAGAAGAACAATAGTAATTGCATTAATACTCGAGGTACAGCAGAACTCCACACCTTAATCTATGGTGTGTAGAAACTCCACCATTGAAAATACATAAGTGATAGTGTGATCATTGGCTTCGGCCCCAGAGAGGGAACCAGAAGAACCAAGATGATCTAGAGATCTAAAGTGATCAAAAGATGAAAATACAATAGTAAAAGGTCCTATATATAGAGAACTAGTAGCCTATGGTTTACAGAGATGAGTAAATGACATAAAAATCCACTTCCGGGCCCACTTGGTGTGTGCTTGGGCTGAGCATTGAAGCATTTTCGTGTAGAGACTCTTCTTGGAGTTAAACGCCAGCTTTTGTGCCAGTTTGGGCGTTTAACTCCCACCTTGGTGCTAGTTCCGGCGTTTAACGCTGGGAATTCTGAGGGTGACTTTGAACGCCGGTTTGGGCCATCAAATCTTGGGCAAAGTATGGACTATCATATATTGTTGGAAAGCCCAGGATGTCTACTTTCCAACGCCATTGAGAGCGCGCCAATTAGGCTTCTGTAGCTCCAGAAAATCCACTTCGAGTGCAGGGAGGTCAGAATCCAACAGCATCTGCAGTCCTTTTTAGTCTCCAAATCAGATTTTTGCTCAGGTCCCTCAATTTCAGCCAGAAAATACCTGAAATCACAGAAAAACACACAAACTCATAGTAAAGTCTAGAAAAGTGAATTTTAACTAAAAACTAATAAAAATATACTAAAACTAACTAGATCATACTAAAAACATACTAAAAACAATGCCAAAAAGCGTACAAATTATCCGCTCATCAGTCATGTTCCAACAACTTTTTAGGTAGTGTTCCAAAGAGAACCTTTTCTTTATAGTTTGTTTGGATGACTTTTTAAATCCATTTCGCTTTGTGCGTTTGCTTTTTAAGTAGTGTCTTTTTCAAGACTTCATACCTTTCAGTAAAGCATTCCTGGCCTTTCTTTTGGCCTTTTGCGAGATGTCTTTGTCCCTTTTTAGTGATCCTTTCACTGGTTCGACTTCTCTGTCGGGCCTTCTCAAGTTAGTTTTAGTAATCCATTTTTAGTCAGACCTCGTTAGGTCACTTTCTATGTTATCTTTTATAACTTCTTGCATTAATCTGCTTCTACGCTTTCACCTTGCTGACCTCTTTGTAATCGGACGATGAATTTGATTTTCACCTTGCCAACCTCTTTGTAATCAGATGATGAATTTGATTTTCACCTTACCGACCACTTTGTAATTGGATGATGAATTTAGTTTTCACCTTGCCGACCTCTTTGTAATTGGACGATGAATTTTTGCGTTTTATGAGCTTAGATTAATGCATCTTGGTAGGAAACTTTTTAGGGAATCTGAAAACTTTATAAAAGTAAAAAATAGGAATATAAATAGGAGTATATACATATGAGTGCTTACCCTTCTAGGTTGGGCAATTTTGTAGATCTTGGTCTAGTGCCTCATTAAAAAAACCTTTTTAGGAAAAAGAGTGCACCTTGACCTAAGATCTTTATTACTTTCTAACTATAGTACCTTCTTAGGTTACAGGCATGCCATGACCTTGGCAGCTCTCGCCCCTCGAGGTCGGACACCTTGTAGTAACCTTTTTCCAATACTTCTACAACTTGGTAAAGTCCTTTCCAGTTAGCTGCTAGCTTCCCTTCTCCAGATCGACCTACTCTGATGTCAATTCAGATTAAGATGAGATCATTGGTGGTGAAACTTCGTTAGACTACTTTCTGATTATATCTTAAGGCCATCCGACGCTTTAGTGCTTCCTCTCTAATCCGAGCTCTTTCTCGAACTTCTGGAAGTAGGGCGAGCTCCTCCCTTTGAATTTGGGAGTTGGCCTCTTCATTGTAGAGGATCCTTCTAGGAGATCCTTCTTCTATTTCCACTAGAATCATTGCATCCATTCCCAGAGAAAGTCAGAAGGGTGATTCTTCTATGGTTGAATGTGGGTTCGTCCGATATGCCCATAGGACGTGTGGGAGCTCTTCAGCCCAAGCTCCCTTTGCATCTTGTAGTCTCCATTTTAACCCATCTAGTATGACTTTGTTGGCAGCTTCTGCCTGTCCGTTGGCTTGTGGGTGTTCTACGGATGTGAATTGGTGCTTTATTTTTAGATCGGCTACCAAGTTCCTAAAACCCGTATCGGTGAATTGAGTGTCATTATCTATGGTAATAGAGTAAGGAACCCCAAACCTTGTGATAATGTTTTTATATATAAATTTTTGACTTGTTTAGGTAGTGTGGTGGACGAAATTGTGATCAATAATAATTCCAGGCACTGTTAGAGAAGCTTTTTCTTTCCACAACTCCGTTCAACTTTACCAGCAAGTGTACTGGGTCATCCAAGTAATACCTTACGTGAGTAAGGGTCGATCCCACAGAGATTGTTGGTATGAAGCAAGCTATGGTCACCTTGTAAATCTCAGTTAGGCAGATTAAATTGGTTTATGGTGAGTTCGAAAATTAATAAATAAATAGAAAATAAAAAGGGATAGAAATACTTATGTAAAGCAATAGTGGGAATTTCAGATAAGTGTGTGAAGATGCTGTGCTCCTCTCGTATCTCTATTTTCTTATTACATTCATCCAATCCTTCCTACTCCTTTCCATGGCAAGCTGTATGTAGGGCATCACCGTTGTCAATGGCTACATCCCATCCTCTCAGTGAAAATGTTCCTATGCTTTGTCACAGCACGGCTAATCATCTGTCGGTTCTCAATCAGGTTGGAATAGAATCCCTTGATTCTTTTGCACTTGTCATCACGCCCAGCCTTCAGGAGTTTGAAGCTCGTCACAATCATTCAATCCCAGAATCCTACTCGGAATACCATAGACAAGGTTTAGACTTTCCGGATCCTCATGAATGCCGCCATCTATCTAGCTTATACCACGAAGATTCTGTTGGGGAATCTAAGATATATGCGCCCGGCCTAGAGTAGAACGGAAGTGGTTGTCAGTCACGCGCGTTCATAGGTGAGAATGATGATGAGTGTCACGGATCATCACATTCATCAAAGTTAAGTGTAACGTATATCTTGGAATAAGGATAGAAGAGAATTGAATAGAAAGTAATAATAATTGTATTGAAACTTGAGGTACAGCAGAGCTCCACACCCTTAATCTATGGTGTGCAGAAACTCCACTGTTGAAAATACATAAGTAAAAGGTTCAGGCATGGCTGAATGGCCAGTCCCCCAAATGTGATCAATCGCCTCCTAAGATGAAGAATAAAACAAAACTGAGACAAAAGATGTCTAATACAATAGTAACTTATCCTATTTATACTAGACTAGCTACTAGGGTTTACATGAGTAAGTAATTGATGCATAAATTCACTTTTGGGGCCCACTTGATGTATGTTTGGGCTGAGCTTGATCTATCCACGAGCTGAGGCTTTTCTTGGAGTTGAACTCCAAGTTATAACGTGTTTTGGGCGTTCAACTCCGGATCATGACGTTTTTCTGGCGTTTAACTCCAGACAGCAGCATGTACTTGGCGTTCAACGCCAAGTTACGTCGTCAATTTCCGAATAAAGTATGGACTATTATATATTGCTGGAAAGATCTGGATGTCTACTTTCCAACGCCATTGAGAGCGCGCCATTTGAAGTTATGTAGCTCTAGAAAATCCATTTCGAGTGCAGGGAGGTCAGATTCCAACAGCATCAGCAGTCCTTTTGTCAGCCTTTTTCAGAGTTTTGCTCAAATCCCTCAATTTCAGCCAGAAATTACCTGAAATCACAGAAAAACACAAAAACTCATAGTAAAGTCCAGAAATGTGAATTTAACATAAAAACTAATGAAAACATCTGTCATGAGCAAATTAAGAAAAATGGAATTAGAGGCTGACCAAGCAATGAGGGACAAACTTGGCACTGAACACAAGATAAATTCTATTATGCAAAAGGGACACTTGGCAGCAAAATGCGGTTGAGCAGCTAAGGAGAGGCAGCAGAAAAAAATGCTCTAATACTCGACTGCGTGACTATATTTTTTAGGCAACTTTTGGTAATTCAAATTCTCTCTCCCTCTGTCATCTCTGTACCTCCTCTGGCACATTCTTTCTTTCTTCCCTTTTCTGCATTTTCTAACCCTATCTTCCTCACTCAGGTACAAACTGCACAGGGTTGAAGGCACTGATTCGAGCATCATCACTTCCCTTTTTTTTATTCTTGCTCCTTACTTACTTATACTTACCTTCATAGACTTTTATACTTGGTCTGCACTATTTCTTTGGTTTTTATACCTGTTCTGCACTTATATATATATATATATATATATATATATATATATCAAAATACAAAGAGGAAAGTCTACCTCTTGCATTTGGTGCTTTCATTGAGAGGCATGGTGGTGCACGAAATTGCAATCACACTTTTGCAATCCCGCACAACTAACCAGCAAGTGTACTGGGTCGTCCAAGTAATACCTTGCGTGAGCAAGGGTCGGTCCCACAGAGATTGTCGGCTTGAAGCAAGCTATGGTTATCTTGTAAATCTTAGTCAGGATATCAGAAATTATCAGGATTGATTGTGAAAAGCAAAAGAACATGAAATAGTTACTTGTTTTGCAGTAATGGAGAATAGGTTGAGGTTTGGAGATGCTCCATCTTCTGAATCTCTGCTTTCCTACTGTCTTCTTCTTCAGTCACGCAAGTCTCCTTCCATGGCAAGCTGTATGTAGGGTTTCACCGTTGTCAATGGCTACCTCCCATCCTCTCATTGGAACGATTCCTAATGCCCTGTCACGGCACGGCATTCCATCTGTCGGTTCTCAATCAGGCCGGAATAGAATCCAGTGATTCTTTTGCGTCTGTCACTAACGCCCCGCCTTTAGGAGATTGAAGCACGTCACAGTCATTCAATCATTGAATCCTACTCAGAATACCACAGACAAGGTTTAGACCTTCCGGATTCTCTTGAATGCCGCCATCAGTCTAGCTTATACCACGAAGATTCCGATTAAAGAATCCAAGAGATAACTACTTAATCTAAGGTAGAACGGAGGTGGTTGTCAGTCACACGTTCATGGTTGAGAATGATGATGATTGTCACAGATCATCACATTCATCCGGATTAAGAACAAGTATTATCTTAGAATGGAAGCAAGCATGATTGAATGAGAAACAGTAGTAATTGCATTAATCCATCAAGACACAGCAGAGCTCCTCACCCCCAACCATGGGGTTTAGAGACTCATGCTGTGGAAGAAAACGTGTAAAAATGTCATAAGGTCATCAAAAGGTTGCATAGGGTACTGATACAATGTCAAAAGATCCTATAAATAGTAAACTAGTGTCCTAAGGTTTACAGAAATGAGTAAATGACAGAAAAATCCACTTCCGGGCCCACTTGGTGTGTGCTTGGGCTGAGCAATGAAGGAATTTCGTGTAGAGACCTTTTCTGGAGTTAAACGCCAGTTCTCATGCCAGTTTGGGCGTTTAACTCCAAATTTTATGCCAGTTCCGGCGTTTAACGCTGGGATTTCTGTAGGTGACTTTGAACGCCGGTTTGGGCCATCAAATCTTGGGCAAAGTATGGACTATCATATATTGCTGGAAAGCCCAGAATGTCTACTTTCCAACGCCGTTGAGAGCGCGCCAATTGGGCTTCTGTAGCTCCAGAAAATCCGCTTCGAGTGCAGGGAGGTCAGAATCCAACAGCATCTGCAGTCCTTTTTGGTCTCGGAATCAGATTTTTGCTCAGGACCCTCAATTTCAGCCAGAAAATACCTGAAATCACAGAAAAACACACAAACTCATAGTAAAGTCCAGAAAAGTGAATTTTAACTTAAAACTAATAAAAATATACTAAAAACTAACTAAATCATACTAAAAACATACTTAAAACAATGCCAAAAAGCATACAAATTATCCGCTCATCACAACACCAAACTTAAATTGTTGCTTGTCCCAAGCAACTGAAAATAAAAATAGGATAAAAAGAAGAGAATATACTATAGACTCCAAAATATCAAGGAAACATAGCTCCAATTAGATGAGCGGGACTAGTAGCTTTTTGCCTCCGAACAGTTTTGGCATCTCACTCTATCCCTTGAAGTTCAGAATGATTGGCATCTATAAGAACTCAGGACTCAGATAGTGTTATTGATTCTCCTAGTTAAGCATAATGATTCTTGAACATAGCAGTGTATGAGTCTTGGCTGTGGCCCAAAGCACTCTGTCTTCCAGTATTACCACCGGATACATACATGCCACAGACACATAATTGGGTGAACCTTTTCAGATTGTGACTTAGCTTTGCTAAAGTCCCCAATTAGAGGTGTCCAGGGTTCTTAAGCACACTCTTGTTGCCTTGGATCACAACTTTATTTCTTTCTTTTTCTTTTTCTTTTCTTCTTCTCTTTTTTTTTTTTGATTGCTTTTTCTTGCTTCAAGAATCACTCTAATGATTTTTAGATCCTCAATAACATTTCTCTTTCTCCTCATTCTTTCAAGAGCCAACAATTTGTTTTAACATTCTCAAAACAACAAATTCAAGAGACATATGCACTGTTCAAGCATTCATTCAGAAAACAAAAAGTATTGTCACCACATCAAACTAATTCAACTAGTTTCAATGATAAATTTTGAAATCCTGTACTTCTTGTTCTTTTGTGATTAAAGCATTTTTCATTTAAGAGAGGTGATGGATTCATAGGACATTCATATCTTTAAGGCATAAAAGTTCAATTTTATTAATTATGAATTAAAACAAGACTAAAAAAAAAAAATAGATATAGAATGAGACTAGAAAAACGAAAAATAAAAACAAAACTCAATAAAAAAATGAAAAACAGAGGCTCCTAATGATAGAAGTTTTCACAGAGTTAGGACTCAACAACCTTGATTTTGAGAAGTGGATGCTCCCTCAACTTGAGATGAGAGCTTTTGGCGTTTCTTGGAGTTCACGCCCCTTGTCCTTCCATTGACTTCTTGGTGATTGGATGTTCAATAGGTATGAATTCATCTGCTTCCATCTTCACTCCAGCCTCTTTACAGAGCAAGGAGATCAGGCTTGGATAAGCCAATTTGGTTACAGTGGAATTCTTATTTGCAATTGCATAGATCTCACAAGCAATCACATGATGGACCTCCACTTCTTTTCCAAGCATAATGCAATGAATCATCACTGCCCTCTTGATGGTGACCTCAGAACGGTTGCTAGTGGGCAATATGGAACGCCCAATAAAGTCTAGCCAACCTCTTGCAATTGGCTTGAGGTCTCCCCTCTTGAGTTGGTTTGGGACACCCTTTGAATTGGTTATCCACTTAGTCCCAGGGAGGCAAATGTCCTCTAGAACTTGATCCAACCCTTTATCTACTCTCACCATCCTCCTATTGAAGGAGTCAGGATCATCTTGTAGTTGAGGTAGTTTGAAGATCTCTCTTATTTTGTCCAGATGAAAGTACATAACTTTCCCTCTGACCATGGTTCTGTAGGTATGGTAAGCAGTTCCAGTCATTCTCTGCTTATCTGTCAACCACAGATTAGAGTAGAATTCCTGAACCATGTTCCTTCCAACCTTTATTTCAGGATTGGTCAGAACTTCCCATCCTCTGTTTCGAATTTGCTCTTGGATCTCCGGATATTCATCTTCTTTCAGATCAAATTTGACTTCCGGGATCACTGACCTCAGACCCATTATTTTGTGATAATGGTCTTCATGTTCTTTGGTTAAGAACTTCTCTTGATTCCAAAGATTCTTTGGATTAGTCTCTTTCTTTCCTCTTGAGTTAGTTTGTTTTCCCTTGGGAGCCATGATCTTGATAGATCTTGGCTTAGTGATCACGGAAAAGCACACCAAACTTAGAGGTTTTGCTTGTCCTCAAGCAAAAAGAAAAGAAAGGAGAGAAGAGAGAGAGAGAGGAAGAGGAAATTCGAATGGTGTGAGGAATGAGGGGTGAGAAACGTTCATTTATAGAGTGGGGGGAGGAGAATTTCGAAAACAAAAGAGAGATTTGAAAGGAGATTTGAGAAGATATGGAAAGAAATTGAGAAAAGGGTGAGTTTTTGAAGAAGAATTGGGATTAATTTGAAATAGATTTGAAGAATGGTTTTGATTTGTGAAGATTTGAAAGTGAATGATGAAAGGTTGAAGTGCATTTATGTAGAAGAGTATGGGTAAAAAAAAAGGAAAGTTTGAAAAAAAATTGAGTTGAAAACAATAGTGTGGTCCCCCCACCTTTCTGGCGTTAAACGCCCAGAATGGCACCCATTCTGGCGTTTAACGCCCATATGGCACCCCTTTTGGGCGTTTAACGCCCAGCCAGGTGCCCTGGCTGGCGTTAAACGCCAGAAAACCTTCCTCACTGGGCGTTTTTCTGAACGCCCAGTGATGCTGCACACCTGGCGTTAAACGCCCAGAATGGTGCCCATTCTGGCGTTTAACACCCAAAATGGCACCATTCCTGGCGTTAAACGCCCAGAATGGTACCCATTCTGGCGTTTAACGCCCAAAATGCCCCTTACTGGCGTTTTTTCGCCAGTAAGCTCATTTTCTCTGCTTTTTGAGCTGAATCCTTCTGTAACTCTGTGAATTCCTTCATTTTTGATATTTGCCTCTGTAGGAACTAATCATATAACCTCCTAATGACTGGGTTGCCTCCCAGCAAGCGCTTCTTTACTGTCTTTAGCTGGACTTTCACTGAGAATCACTCAAGTCTCAGTTTTGAGCATTCCTGCTCAAAATTTCCTTCAAGATAGTGCTTGATTCTCTGTCCATTAACAATGAACTTCTTGTCAGAATCAATATCCTGAAGCTCAACATATCCATATGGTGACACTCCTGTAATCACATACGGACCCCTCCAACGGGATTTGAGTTTTCCTGGAAACAGTTTGAGCCTAGAGTTGAAGAGCAGAACTTTTTGTCCTGGCTCAAAGACTCTGGTTGACAACTTCTTGTCATGCCATTTCTTTGCCTTTTCCTTATAAATCTTTGCATTTTCAAAGGCATTGAGTCTGAACTCCTCTAGCTCATTTAGCTGGAGCAGTCTTTTTTCACCAGCTAACTGTGCATCCATGTTTAGGAATCTGGTTGCCCAGTAGGCTTTATGTTCCAGTTCCACAGGCAAATGGCAGGCCTTCCCATACACCAGTTGGTATGGAGAGGTTCCTATAGGAGTCTTGAATGCTGTTCTGTATGCCCACAGAGCATCATCCAAGCTCTTTGCCCAATCCTTTCTTCGGGCCATCACAGTCCGTTCCAGGATTCTCTTTAGCTCTCTGTTAGAGACCTCAGCTTGCCCATTTGTCTGTGGATGATACGGAGTTGCCACTTTGTGGCTAATTCCATATCTAACCATAGCAAGGTGTAGCTGTTTATTGCAGAAATGAGTGCCCCCATCACTGATTAGCACTCTGGGAACGCCAAATCTGCTGAAAATGTTTTTCTGGAGGAATTTCAGTACGGTCTTAGTATCATTGGTGGGTGTAGCAATCGCTTCTACCCACTTAGATACATAGTCCACTGCCACCAGAATGTAAGTGTTTGAGTATGATGGTGGGAATGGCCCCATGAAGTCAATTCCCCATACATCAAACAACTCTATCTCTAATATCCCTTGTTGAGGCATGGCATATCCATGAGGCAGGTTACCAGCTCTTTGGCAACTGTCACAGTTACGCACAAACTCTCGGGAATCTTTATAGAGAGTAGGCCAGTAGAAGCCACATTGGAGGACTTTAGTGGCTGTTCGCTCACTTCCAAAATGTCCTCCATACTGTGATCCATGGCAGTGCCATAGGATCCTTTGTGCTTCTTCTCTGGGTACACACCTGCGGATCACTCCGTCAGCACATCTCTTAAAGAGATATGGTTCATCCCAGAGGTAGTACTTGGCATCTGAAATTAATTTCTTTCTCTGCATGTAACTGTACTCTTTGGGTATGAACCTCACGGCTTTAAAATTTGCAATATCTGCAAACCATGGAGCTTCCTGAATGGCAAATTGTTGCTCATCTGGGAAAGTCTCTGAGATCTCAGTAGAAGGGAGGGACGCCCCAGCTACTGGTTCTATTCGGGACAGATGATCTGCTACTTGGTTCTCTGTCCCTTTTCTGTCTCTTATTTCTATATCAAACTCTTGCAGAAGCAACACCCATCTAATGAGCCTGTGTTTTGAATCCTGCTTTGTGAGTAGATATTTAAGAGCAGCATGGTCAGTGTACACAACCACTTTGGATCCCACTAAATAGGATCTAAACTTGTCAATGGCATAGACCACTGCAAGTAACTCTTTTTCTGTGGTTGTGTAGTTCTTCTGTGCGTCATTTAGAACACGGCTGGCATAGTAAATGACGTGCAGAAGCTTGTTATGCCTCTGTCCCAACACTGCACCAATGGCATGGTCACTGGCATCACACATTAGTTCAAATGGCAATGTCCAATCTGGTGCAGAGATGACTGGTGCTGTGACCAGCTTAGCTTTCAGGGTCTCAAATGCCTGCAGACACTGTGTGTCAAACACAAATGGTGTGTCAGCAGCTAACAGGTTACTCAGAGGTTTTGCAATTTTCGAAAAATCCTTTATAAACCTTCTGTAAAATCCTGCATGCCCCAGAAAGCTTCTGATTGCCTTAACATTGGCAGGTGGTGGTAATTTTTCAATTACCTCTACCTTTGCCTTATCCACCTCTATTCCCTTGCTTGAAATTTTGTGCCCAAGGACAATTCCTTCAGTCACCATAAAGTGACATTTCTCCCAGTTTAAAACCAGGTTAGTCTCTTGGCATCTTTTCAAGACAAGTGCTAAGTGATTAAGACAGGAGCTAAATGAGTCTCCATATACTGAAAAGTCATCCATGAAGACTTCCAGAAATTTCTCTACCATATCTGAGAAGATAGAGAGCATGCACCTCTGAAAGGTTGCAGGTGCATTGCACAGACCAAAAGGCATTCTCCTATAGGCAAACACGCCTGAAGGGCAGGTGAATGCTGTTTTCTCTTGGTCCTGGGGGTCTACTGCAATTTGGTTGTAGCCTGAATAGCCATCCAAAAAGCAGTAATAATCATGGCCAGCTAGTCTTTCTAGCATTTGGTCTATGAATGGTAAAGGAAAATGATCCTTTCTGGTGGCTGTATTGAGCCTTCTGTAGTCAATACACATGCGCCACCCTGTGACTGTCCTTGTAGGAACCAGTTCATTTTTTTCATTATGAACCACTGTCATGCCTCCCTTTTTGGGAACAACTTGGACAGGGCTCACCCAGGGGCTATCAGAAATAGGATAAATAATCCCAGCCTCTAGTAATTTAGTGACCTCTTTCTGCACCACCTCCTTCATGGCAGGATTTAGCCTCCTCTGTGGTTGGACCACTGGTTTGGCATTATCCTCCAACAGGATCTTGTGCATGCATCTAGCTGGGCTAATGCCCTTAAGATCACTTATGGACCACCCAAGAGCTGTCTTGTGTGTCCTTAGCACTTGAATCAGTGCTTCCTCTTCCTGTGGATTTAAAGCAGAGCTTATAATCACTGGAAAAGTGTCACCCTCTCCCAGAAATGCATATTTCAGGGATGATGGTAGTGGTTTGAGTTCAGGCTTGGGAGGCTTATCCTCCTCCTGAGGAATTTTCGAAAATTCCTTTGCCTCCTCTAGTTCTTCTTGATCAGGTTGAGCATCTCTGAAGATGTCCTCAAGCTCTGATTCTAGGCTCTCAGCCATATTGATCTCTTCTACCAGAGAGTCAATGATGTCAGCGCCCATGCAGTCATTTGGTGTGTCTGGATGCTGCATAGCTTTTACAGCATTCAACTTGAACTCATCCTCATTGACCCTCAAGGTTACTTCCCCTTTTTGTACATCAATGAGAGTTCGTCCAGTTGCTAGGAAGGGTCTTCCTAGAATGAGAGTTGCACTCTTGTGCTCCTCCATTTCCAGCACCACAAAGTCAGTTGGAAAGGCAAATGGCCCAACCTTGACAATAATGTCCTCAATTATGCCTGATGGATATTTAATAGAGCCATCAGCAAGTTGGAGGCATATCCGGGTTGGTTTGACTTCTCCAGTCAACCCAAGCTTTCTGATAGTGGATGCAGGTATTAGATTGATGCTTGCTCCAAGATCACATAGGGCTGTCTTAGTGCAAGCACCTTCTAATGTGCATGGTATCATAAAGCTTCCTGGATCTTGAAGCTTTTCTGGTAAGCTCTTTAATATGACTGCACTGCATTCTTCAGTGAGAAACACTTTTTCAGTTTCTCTCCAATCCTTCTTATGACTTAAGATTTCTTTCATGAACTTAGCATAAGAAGGTATTTGCTCAAGTGCCTCTGCAAACGGAATCTTTATTTCAAGAGTCCTTAGATAGTCTGCAAAGCGGGCAAATTGCTTATCCTGTTCCGCTTGGCGGAGTTTTTGAGGATAAGGCATCTTGGCTTTATATTCTTCAACCTTAGATGCTGCAGGTTTATTCCTTACAGAAGTGGTTGAAGAAGCCTTGTTAGAGGGATTACTGTCAGCACTCTCAGGTGTCTGCTTCTCCTCAGGCGTCTGAACGCCAGGAATGGGTGAAGTTTGGGCGTTAAACGCCAACTTCTCTCCCTTTTCTGGCGTTTGAACGCCAGAACTGGGCAAGGAATGGGCGTTTAACGCCAGCTTTCCTTCCCTTTCTGGCGTTTGAACGCCAATAGCATTCCTCTCTGGGCTCTTACTGTCCTCAGAGGGATTTTGAACAGTGGTGTGGTTGTCCTCTGTCAATTGTTCCTTGTTTGGCTTTTTACTCTTTTGAGCAGTGTTACTCAGGGTCTTCCCACTCCTCAATTGAACTGCTTGACATTCCTCTGTTATCTGTTTAGATATTTGCTGTTTTGCTTGATTTAACTGCAGTTCTATGCTCTTGTTAGCAACTTTAGTTTCATAGAGCATCTCTTTAAAATTTGCTAACTGTTCTGTCATTAGGAGCAATTGCTGATTAAGCTCATTTATCTGTTCTTGAGGATTAGGGTCAGTGACTACTGTCATGACTTCCTCTTTTGGAGAGAACTCATTGCTAGAGTACAAATATTGGTTTCTAGCAACAGTGTCTATAAGCTCTTGAGCTTCTTCAATTGTCTTCCTCATGTGTATAGATCCACCAGCTGAGTGGTCTAAAGATATCTGAGCTTTTTCTGTAAGCCCATAGTAGAAAATGTCTAACTGTACCCATTCTAAAAACATTTCAGAGGGACATTTCCTTAACATACCTCTATACCTCTCCCAGGCATTATAAAGGGATTCATTATCCTCTTGTTTAAAGCATTGGATGTCCAGCCTTAGCTGTGTCATCCTCTTTGGAGGGTAAAAATGATTCAGGAATTTGTCTGACAACTGTTTCCATGTCTTTATGCTTGCTGTAGGTTGGTTATTCAACCACCTCTTAGCTTGATCTTTCACAGCAAATGGAAACAGTAGTAGTCTGTAGACATCCTGATCCACCTCTTTATCATGTACTGTGTCAGCAATTTGTAAAAATTGTGCCAGAAACTCAGTAGGTTCTTCCTGTGGAAGACCGGAATACTGGCAATTTTGCTGCACTATGATAATGAGT